>NW_012267266.1:1329529-1354935 GCF_000151885.1 Dipodomys ordii
TTTCTCCTGCCCGGGCTGGCTTTGAACCACGATCCTCAGATCTCAGCCTCCTGAGTAGCTAGGATTACAGGCGTGAGCCACCAGCGCCCGGCTCAACATAGTGTCTTGTACATCTCATTGTTACAATGGGTCAACCTGTGTCCTTATTTAACCATTTTGTTATTTACCTTCTCCTCCCCAAATTAGAAAAATGTATATACAAGATTCAGGACACCAGAATCAAATACAGTGAAAGCAGGGTAATACCGTGGGGGAAGACATACCAAAGAAACAAAAAAATCACATATACATTATATATACATATACATATATACTATATATACATTAAAAACAATGGCAAGAAAGAAAAAACAAATTGTGCCCTTATCTTGGGGTTCATTTCGCTTAGCATCATCTTATATGGTCATATGTACATAGCTTTTGACCTTTTCTGCTTGTCCTAGACATATATTAGTTATTGCAAATAAAGGAAACCATGAGACCTATGTTTCTCTGGGCCTGGCTTACTTCACTTAATATAATTTTTTCCAAGTCTTTCCATTTCCTAACAAATGGGGCAATGTCATTCTTTCTGATGGAGGCATAGAATTCCATTGCATATATATTTTTCTATTGTATATATATATGTATATGTGTGTGTGTGTGTGTATATATATATATATATATATATGGTTTTCATTTCTGGGAGCTCTTGGTCACAATGGCACCTAGATATCTTTGCCTGTGTGTCGCCATTTTCCTTCATTAAATGATAAGCTCCAGAACAGGTGCATTTAAGTGCCTGCCATAATCCCTGGCACATAATGAATATTTAATTAATTTTGTTCAGTGAATGAAGAAACAAATGAATGAATGTTAAGTTGGCCAGGAGATGCCAAGAGACATAAGACATGATCCCTACTTTGAGTCTTCACCCTTTAGGGAGTGGGGAGATGAGCACGGAGTAGAAAGTAACCAGTAAGTAAAACCATTCCACACAGGTCTTGGAATAATGGTGTAAGACATTCCTAGGCAAAGAGAAGGAACATTGAGCAAAATCGAACATCTCTGTTACAAAAATTAACTTAAAATGAAGCTAGGCATACTAGTGTATGCCTATAATCCCAGCACTCAAGCTAAGACAGCAGATCACAAGTTTCAGGCCAGCTTGGGCTACATAGTGAGTGCCACACCAGCTGGGACTGTATAGTGAGACCCTATCTCAAAACAACAAAGACAAAACATGGAACAAAACAAACTCACTCAAAACGGATCTTTGACCAAATAATCAGGTACTAGAATTAAGAGATCTTAGACCCAATACCAGCATCAGAATCCATAAAAGACAACACTGATAAACTGGGTTTCACCAAACTAAAAAACGTTTACTGTGTGAAAGACACAGCACCAGCTCAGAGAAAATATTTGCCAGTAATCACATTTCTGACAAAGACTTGTATCTGAAGTATAAAAATAATTATTTAAACTCAATATTAAGAAGATTAAACAATCCAATCAGAAAACATGCAAAAAATGCTCAGCAAAGAGAGAAGATATGCTGGGAAAGCACGACGGGGTTCTCTACCACTGGCCAGATGCAAAATGCTGAAAACACACTAGCAGAACAACTAGCAAACGAGCGCCAACTTGATCCTGGGCCAGAGTAGGTACAGACAGGTAGGAGTTTCTATCTGGTGCAGTAAGATGGTGAGATCCAGCAGCCATGATGGAATACATCTGAGCAGCTATTTTTAGACATCTGCTTACTGTAGGAGCCAACAACCATATTTTTGGACGTTTATCCTAGAGACACAAAAACTTATAATCACACAAAATCTGTGTATGAGTGTACCAACCAGCTCTATTTATAATAGCCAGAGAATGGCCACAACCCAAATTGTCCTTCATCAGGTAAGTAGATAAATAAATGGTGGTACATCCCACAATGAAATACTACTCAGCAATAAAAAATGCATACATACATGCAGCCACTTGGTTCGATCTCAAGGGTATTGTGTAAATTTAAAAAAAATACATGATTTATGGTTCCACTTACATAGAACATTCTTAAAATGACAAAACTATATATAGAGAAGAGATCAGTGGTGGTCTGGGGTTAGGAATGAGGAGAAGTAATGTCTCAGTGTATCTTAATTGCAATAATTGCCCTTCAAATTTGTATGTGATAAAATTCCATAGAACTGTGCACATATCAAAAGTTTCATTTAAAAAGCAATAAAATCAGATTTGTAAGCTTCTTAGAAAGCTCAGTGCAGGGTACAGAGGGTAGACAGGACTTTTCAGGACTGGTTTTTTTTTTGTCAGTCGTGGGGCCTGAACTCTGGGCCTAGGCACTGTCCCTCAGCTCTTCAGCTCAAGGCTAGCGCTCTACCACTTGAGCCACAGCGCCACTTCCAGCTTTTTCTGCTTATGTGGGCCATCATGCATGCAAGGCAAGCACTCTACCACTGAGCCACCTTCCCAGCCCCTCAGGGCTGTTTTTGTAACTGCTTGTAAATCAATCCTTACTTCAAGGAAAATAAAATAATAAGGACAGAAAAGGCAGCTCCAGATGTGTGGAATGAGTTCAAAGCTGTAAGTGACCCAGGGAAGAACGGTACAAATCCAAGTTGTGAGTGGTCAAGAAATGCTTCAAGCCAGGCACTGGTGACTTACACCTGTAATCCTTGGCTGAGACTGAGGATTGAGGTTGGAAGCCAGATGGGGCAGAAAAGTGTGTGAGTCTTTTATCTCCAATTAACTAGCAAAATGCCAAGTGGAGCTGTGGCTCAAGTGGTAGAGGGCCAACCTTGAGTGAGAAAGCTAAGGGACAGCACAAGCTCCAGGACCAATTCTCTCTCTCTCTCTCTCTCTCTCTCACACACACACACACACTCACCAAGGTTCATGTGCACTAGCACTTATGAAGTATTTACTCCTTGTTGCCAGTCCAGCCACATGTCAGTGACTATGGCAGTTCAAAGACATTGGATCTCGTCTCAAGCATTAGAATCTTGGGAAGTGGAGGGGGTGGAGGGAAGTGACCACCAGCTGGGCCTCGAACCCAGCAGAGTCACTGTTTGTTGGATCTTGGCCAGGCCCCCACTTATTGCCTGGACTCCTGTATCCCACCTCATAGAGCTCTAATGAGACTTAGGGTTCTGAGTATCAACTCATACCTTGTGTCCAACAGTCCTGAAACGTTTAGAATCGCAGCTCCCCGTGCAGAGTGCCCCGCATAAATGACCACATGGCCCTTTAGAGGAAGCACAAGATGTTGCATGCCAAGAATGGGGTTGTGACACAGGATTTTCCTTCTTGGAGAGCCAGCTGCTTCTTCAGTCAGTGGCTTCCAGCTCTGAAAATTGGCTTAGGGCTAGACACTGGTTCTTGTCTGCTGTTTGTGATACTAGAATTTCGTCCACTGCTGCAAGCTGAATAGCACCAAGTACCTACACTGACCTGCCACATACACCCATGTGTTCTCCAATAAGGTGTGTGTATGTGTGTGTGTGTGTGTGTGTGTGTGTGTGTGTGTGTGTGTGTGTGTGTGTGTGTGTTTTATTATGGTGGTTTGAACTCTTTGGCCTTGCATTTTCTAGATAGGCAGTCTACCACTTGAGTCATTTTCCCAACCCTTTTGTGCTCTACATATTTTTTATGTAAGGTCTATATTTGCTCTGGGATCCCCTAAGACTGCAGGACTACCTATAATTTCCTTTGCTAGATCCACAGCAACACACCCAACTGGTTGGTTGAGATGAGGATGTCACTAACTTTTTGGTTAGGCTACTCTCCATTAGTGATCTTCTCAACCTCTGCCTCCCAAGTAGCTGGGATTGCAGGTTGTAAGTCGATGCACTCAGCCCCTAATGATGACTTGGTCAATGAGACTTCATAGGCAGTGGTGATCCCATAAGATTATATTGCCTGCTGATGTTGTAGTTGTCTTAGTTTTTAGGTACACTTTATGATATTTGCACAATGTCAAAAGCTCCTGTATTTGTCCAGGTTTTTTGTTGCTATGACAAAGAACCTAAGGCAAGGTAAGTATTAAAAAAATTAAGCTGGGTGTGGTGATGTATCCTGTGACACTAATACTTGGGAGGCTGAAGCAGAAGGATAGTGAGTTTGAAGCCAGTCTGAGCTACGGAGTAAGACCCTATCTCAAAGAATTAAAACAAATTTTTTTTGTTTACTTAGCTTATCGTTTTGGATGCTAAAAGTCCAAGGTTGCTGGTCCCCCAGGGTTGGTGGTCCCATGAGTCTGATCTTGACAAGGGCCTCATGTTGCATAGAATTGTGTCTTGGGAGTGCATGTGGTGAAGAAAACCACAGGGGCAAAATGGGAGGCCAGAGAACATGGAGGGGCTGCTATTGCTTTTTTTTTGGTAACAACTTTATCTCAAGAACTAAGAGGATCTCATGAGAACCACATTCATTCCTTCTGAGGGCACTGTGCCCTAGACCTAATTATTTCCCACATTGCTTCCAGAGTCACACTTAAACCTTATTCAAACCCTTTATCTTTACCTAAACATTTCTCTACCATTAAATGGCACATGCCTGGACATGCCCCAGCAGACATCGGCTGTAGTCCTTCGCCCTCTATTATTTGGGAGTCCCATCATCACCATTACCACCAGTAAGCCAAGCTCCGTAAAGGCCTCTTTACCCATAGCCCTGGCCTGCAGAGAAGAGTCGCCACACAACTGTTTGGCAATGCCACCAGCACATTCCCACCCCCTGGGGAGCATGGTGCATCCTCTGAGCCCTTTCTGGGAATACGTGACCAGATAGCTGTTCAGGCTAGATACAGTATCCACTTTAGCATGCCCACTCTGTGAGCTTTTTCCCCTTAGCTTTACTCAGCACAGGCCTCATTTCCTCTATGCCTCTGTGAGCAGCCAATTAGTGCTATCTCCTGGGGCCCTGCGTCTAGAGAGCACACCCAAGTCAGACGTCCTGTGGGATATTATGATGGGCACTCCTGGATCTGGCTGTGCACACATCCTGATCCCTCTGGAGCCTCTTGGACTTTGTTCTATAGCTCCCTATAGAGGCTCACTTTGCTCTCACATCAGACCCATCATCTACTCAGCCAGATCACATTGTGCCTTAGCCTTGCTTTTTGGCCTAGTAGCCAGGAGGCATGTTACTGAGAGGTACCTGTTGCCTCCAGGGGCTAGGCCCTTGTGGTGTTGTCCAGCACAGGGAGAGTGCTTACTCTTACCAAGGAGGGGTGGCCATTGCTGTATGCTCAGAGGATGAACCAAGACTGGGCACTCACATAGGACTGGGGCATCTATGAAGAGAGATCTCTGCATCGCATAGGTCAGGGTACCAGGCGCCAGGTTTTCCCTACCAGGGTGGCCTTGTTTTAATAGAACTCTGTGTGTGTGTGCATGCGTGCGTGTGTGCATGTATGCCAGGATTGGGCTTGAATGCAGGGCCAGGGCGCTATCCCTTAGCTTTTTTGTCTCAAGGTTAGTAGCCACAGTGTCACTTCTGCATTTTTGGTGGTTAAGTGGAAATAAGACTCTCATAGACTTTCCTGCCAAGGCTGGCTTCAAACGGCGATTCTTAGATCTCAGCCTCCTGAGTAACTAGGATTACAGATGTGAGCCACTGGCACCTAGCACAAAACCACTTCCTTGGTCTTTTCTCTCTTTGATATTTAATGCCTTGGACTATGCAATACTGGCTTCGAGTCTCTATCCCCTGCTGTTGATTAGAATATCTGTAACTAAGAAGACTCATTGGCTTTGTGCTTGCCTTTTAGTTGCCATTACCAGCCCTGGCCAGCGAGGGCTCTGCATGCCATCTTTCCAATCATCCATCCAGCTACTATGAACACCACTTGGCGAATAGTCAAGCATGGTGCCAACATTTCCCAACTTTGCCGCAAGGAGGGCTAACAGTTGGGCCGCCATCTTGTCCTGGTCACTCCTGGGCTCCCCTTCTACCCACTATTGACTCTGTGGTGAGGGAGTCAATTCCAGTTTCCACTAGGTCACCTGCTCCCCTGGACTATTTCCTGCGCCAGCAGTGAGAGGTGGGGCGTCCGGAAACAGAGGATGATATTCAGTGTGGGATGAATGATGGTCACGGGAGAGCAGCAGGATGCAAAGAAGGAGGTGTGGGGATGGAGTGGGTGAGAATACAAGTTGCAGTGCAGACCTATCACAGGCATCCCAACAGAGTTGTCCTGGCCAGGCTGAACTGGATGGGCCTTTATTGTTCCACCTCACCTGGCGATCAGCTGTGGGCTGCTTCAATGAGGACAGGACAGGAAGCCAAGGCAGGCCCTGAGGGAGTCAATTGCCAGAAAGGCCTCACTGACAGCCCACAGCTGTGTTGTAAAGAGAGTGCAGGATGATGAAGGAGATATCAACCCTACGTTGATGAGAAACTTCTGTGTGGCTGGCATTTGAACAGGAAAAAAAAAGAAGAAGGGAGAGAGCGGTGAGTGGGAGGCTCATGGGAGCAAATAGCATGGCTGGAGAGCCCCTGGGAGACTATGCTCTGGATCTAGGGACCTGGTTGGGGAAACCCTTGCTCAATCACCTGTCATGACCTGGAAACCTCTTGATAGCCATCATCCATTTGTTTCTCTCACTTTAATAACAGTTGCATCCTGGCTACTCAGGAGACTGTGATCTGGAGGATCGTGCTGGAGGCCAGCCTGGGTAGAAAAGTTTGCTAGACTCTCTCAAAAATTACCAGCAAGAGATCTGGGAATATAGCTTAGTGGTAAAGTGTTTGCCTAGCATGCACGAAGTTCTGGGTTCTATCCCTCAGTACCACATAAACAGAAAAAGCCAGAATTGGTGCTGTGAGTGGTAGACTGTTAGCCTTGAACAAAAGAAGCTCAGGGGCAGTGCTCAGGCCCTGAGGTTCAAGCCCCAGAACTGGCAAAAAAAATTACTAGCAAGAAAGTGAGGTTGGAGGTATGGCTCAAGTGGTAGAACATCAGCCAAGCCAGTGTAAGGCTTCCCACCCAAACTCCAGCACCACTACATATCCAAGTAACTAAACAAACAAAACCCAATAGTATTGACTATATTTTCCTGAGCCAACCTCACAAATCCCCAGAGAACTGTCCTCAGCAGAGGGCTTCCAACAGTATAGTAGGTAGAACCTCTCATACTAGCAAAGTTTGTGGCAGGAATATCTATAATGTAACACCACCACTGGAAAAAAAAATCAACAAACAGGAAGCCCTGGCTTCCAAATGGACATAACTGTTGTGGCTGATGTCTGAGAGGGGTTGCTTCAGGCAGACCCACTTCTGGGTAGCAACAGGCCAAATCAGTGTGGCATAAGCTGGCTGTTATTGTTAGTTCCAGATGCTCCTCAGCTTACATTCTGATAAACCCATCCTCAGTTGAAAATAGCATGGGGGTAAGGGAAAGCATTTAATATACCTAGCTACTAAGGTGCATAACTTAGCAACACACCGCTTTAGTGTCTCTGTTTCTTGCCTTTGTGAAAGTCTAGCTGACATGGCTACTGCCAAGAATTGCAAGAGAGGATCATGTCATTTCACCTATCACTGGTCCAGCATGTGGGGAGATCCTCAAAATTCCAAGCATAGTTGCCCTTGAATATTGCTTTCACAACCTTATAATGTTCCGAAATTGTAGGTTGGGCCATTGTAAATTGAGGACCATCTGATTTAAAACAGAGATTACAGGGATGCTGGAAGAATCTTGGACTGCCTAGATATGCTTTATAGTATCCTGAAAATGTCTGCCTCATTGCCCTTTTCCCATTTTCTTTTTGTGCCAATGCTGAGGCTTGAACTCAGGGCCAGGTTGCTGTCCCTTAGCTTTTTTGCTCAAGGTTGGCACTCTACCACTGGAGACATAGCTCCACTTCCAGCTTTTTGTGGTGATTAGTTGGAATCTCATGGACTTTTCTACCCAGGCTGGCTTCAAACTGCAATCCTCAGATCTCAGCCTCCTGAGTAGCTAGGATGACAGATATAATCTCCAGGCTCCCAACTCATCACTCCTTGTAGAGGGACAGAAATACAGGCCCTCCTATAGAATGAAAGTACCTCTGATTTGGAGAGAGGTTAACACAGAAAGGGGTTTTCTTCATTTCATCTGTTCTTGAATCTGGATAGACTCATGGTTCCCTTGACCTCCTCCCCCATTTCCAGTTGCTTTCCAGAAGTGACGACGATCAGCATTTATCATTCCAAATCTCTCTCCACAGGTACATTCCTATGTGGGTACAGATGGAAACAATTTTTGTGGAAGCATTTCAAATGTATTATCCACAATGCCCTAAACTTGTGTTTTCCACACAATGCATCCTGGAAACTTGCCATGGCAGCCAGTGTGGTGGCTTTACAATGTGTCAGTTTGGAAAGGCTAAATTCTGTCTTCCAGATTTCCTTTCCCTCCACGGACAAGCTAGTGTGGCCTAGAGCCAAATTTTGCAGTGATTGTACCTGGCTTTCTTCGTCTTATCTGCTGGCCTGCAGCAGCTCACTTTTCTTGTGTGCTCCTCCAATCACTTCATCTCTTGGTCAGATGTGGGTGGGGCCTTGTGAAGATGGCACCCAACTGATCAAGAGAGAGAGAGACTGATCAAGATTTTTGTTGTTGTTGTTCTGGTCCTGCGGCTTAAACTCAGGAGCTGGATACTGTCCCTTGGCTTTTTTGCTTGAGACTGGCACCAGTGATAGTTTCATAGACATTCTCAGCTCATCATAGACTTTCCACCTCTACTACCAGCTTTTTGCTGGTTAACTGGAGATAAAGAGTCTCACAAACTTTTCAGACAGGCTTCAATTGAATGGAGATCCTCATATCCCCCAGAGCCACCAGCCTTGGCCCCTGGGATCATTCTTAAAGGCAGAACATTTTTTAGGATTTAAAGGTGAATGGGCTTGTCATTCTCTCCTATTTCCCCCCCTGCTAATTGTTACCTACTCATCTATTATACACAAGGATTGATTAGTAGCTGGGAAATATATAGACACATTCAAGACAGAAACCATGCCCTCCCACTAACAAACTGAATGGAACAAACATGAGACAGAATGAAAATGATTCAAGATGGCACAGGTTGTGGGCAGCTCTTCTGAGAAGCTCGGGCAACCTTCAGCAATGGCACAAGCCCTACCTACCCCAGCTCTCATGGACAGCATCTCAGGTCACAGGGCAGAGCCTGGAGGGGGAAACTCTTCTATTACTTGGAGTGGGAAAAGACCCACAGAGGACCCCAAGCAACACTGTCCTCTTGTTCTGAGGTGCTGGGCCTCTCTAGGGCTATGAGTCTCCTCACCACTGATTTATGACTTATATACGCAGCAAAGTTAGACCTCTGTGGCTTTGTTTATATAGTACTGCTTCTCCTAGAGCTGGCTTCATTCCTCAGACATATAAATCTGTTAGAGGGTGGAGCATGTAGCCCAAGAGATCTCTTCCCAGGTAGGTGAGATTTTGTTCTCAGCTTTAGATTCTTTCAGAGTCCTATCAACCTCATTTTTCTCTTTGTGTACTCAGGTTGAATTTATGCACTGGAAGAGCAGCCCCTTGCGTATGGGGTCAGTGAAGCTGGGGCCTGTCTCCTTTCTCTAAAGTTCTTGGAGCCCCTCAATTGCACATGAGATACTGGGAGAGGCAATCTTGGCCATCCACAAAGGAATTTTGCTCCAGGTTTACTTGTTTGAGTTGGTTCAACTGCCTTTATAACTTTGGCCAAAGGGCTTCATAATCACAAAACAGAGGAGAATCCTGTCCCCACGAGGCCCACTTTGTCCCCACCATCTATTTCTAGAGCAAAGAAGAAAGTGTCCTACACATTCTTGAAATTCCTGTGTAATTCCCTCCTCTTCTTAGGTTGGAAGAAAGTGCTAGGGGTTGATGGAAGGATGGGAAGCTGAACAAACAGAGCGTTAAACACCTAACTCCAATCCAGGTAGAGAGGAGAAAGAGAGGAGTGAGAAAGAGGAGAAGAGAGAGGTGAGAAAAGAGAAGAGGAGAAAGAGTGCACACAAGAAAACTATGTTTGGAGCTAGACACAGTATAGCGCATGCCTGCAGTTCCAGCATTTAAGAAGGCTGAGGCAAGAAAATCTCAAGTTCAAAGCTAGTCTTAACTATATAAGGAGACTCTGTCTTAAGAGAACAATGACTGGGGCAAGCACCTCCTACCCATCAAGCGATGGTTGAGAAGGTAGGCCTCCTCAGCAGTTGCATGGGACTTCCTTTGCTGTTGTCCCAGTAGGGAGGGGTAGGAGGTGGGCTTCTCTTCAGCCCTTCATGCAGAAGCCATGCTTCTTCTGCACATGAGAGAGGCCTGGACAGTGCCTTGCTACACCCTAACCAGGGCATTGCTGTCTATTAAATAATGATGTCTCCTTGGGCAGAACACAAGGAGCAAGCCCATGGAGGGCTCTGTTTCTCTCTCTTCTAGGCATAAACCACTGTTTTCCATACATAATGAATTGCTCCCTTTATTTTTATCTTGGAATAAATTTGTCAAAGGATGGTAGCTTCCCAGTCCTGGGCTGGCAGGTAGTGGTTTTTGCACAGGGCCTAAGATCTGGATCTAAATCCTGCTTCCAGTACACCCGTGAAGCTGGGCACTTCCTGTCTGTGAGATCAAGTGCTGGGGTGTGGAGTGAAGCTAACATAGCCTTGCTCACAGGGTGCTTGGGAGGTGTCATGGAGTAAAGCCTGGGAAGCCATGAGCATAGGACCTATCTCATGGACACAGTGATGATACTGTACATATCAGTATGAAAGCATTAACCTTACTATTTCTATGAGTAGTATTACTATTTCCTGTTTGCTGCATTGTAAGGTGAATGTAGGTATAGAATAAAGAGTTTTTTTGAAAAAGAACACAAAACGTAGGTGACTAAAAGTAGCCAGTGATTCATGCCTATAATCCTAGCTACTCAAGAGGCTGAGACCTGAGGATTGCAGTTCGAAGCCAGTTTGGGCAGGAAAAATCCATGAGTTTCTTATCTCCAATAAGCTGCTCAGGTGGAGCTGTGGCTCAAGTGGTACAGTACTAGCCTTGAGCAAAAAGAAGCTCAGGGGCTGTGCCCGGGCTTTAAGTTCAAGTCTCAGGACTGGCACAAAAATAAATAAAAACAAGAAGGTCATTTCTAGTCCTCCCTACAGGACTGGCCACAAGCTGAAGCACTGGGTAACAATGCTGCAGCAGCGCTTAGATCATCTATCTCCTTGGGGGCTGTGAATTTCCACACTAGGTCCCCGGGAACACAGTGGGCTCCACAACTCCTCCCCAGGGCCACCTCACTTTTGTTCTCACAGTTGCTTTTTTTTTTTAGCCTCATTTTTTCAAAAGTACCTTGGGGTTCTGGGCCATGCATTCTGTCACAGCCTCTATGGTAACAAGTCTTCAACTTTATTTTTGGAAACTGTAGGGCATTTGGAGCCCAGACAGCGGTGAGGCGAGGGGGGACTCATCATAGAAAGCGAAGTGAAACCATTTTTGGTCAAAAGTGCTAGAAAGCAAGTCAGGCCTTGGTAATGGGTAAGATTCAGGGGTGAGAAGTACCCAAATAGCTATAAACCCATGAACCTAGTAACCATTCAACAGCCATCCCACATCAGTTAGCTGAAGTGGGATGGCACTGTTTTCTTTAACCATGGCCTTGACTATGGGACTTTTAATTGTTACAGTGGATTTTTTTTCCCCTGTCAGTTGTGGGGCTTGAACTCTGGGCCTGGGCACTGTCCCTGAGTTCTTCAGCTCAAGGCAAGTGCTCTACCACTTGAGCCACAGTGCCACTTCTGGTTTTCTGATGGTTAATTGGACATAGAGTCTCATGGCCTTTCCTGCCTGGGCTGGCTTTGAACCATGATCCTCAGATCTCAGCCTCCTGAGTAGCTAGGATTACAGGCATTGAGCCACCAACACCTGACGATTACAGTAGAAATTTTAATCACTTTTTTCTTCTCTTCTCTTCTCTTTCTTTCTCTCTCTCTTTTTTTTTTTTTTGCCAGTATGGGGGTTTGATCTTAGGACTTCGTGCCTGTGTTGCTTTCTTGCTTGGCTGATGCTGTACCACCTGAGTCACATCACTAGCCCTGCTTTTTTTGTTGTTAATTATCTTTAAGTAATTGTACAAGCAGTATATATAGTCCTGCTTTTTTTTTTGAGAATGGATAAAGGTTTTTGTGTGTGTGTCAAAATACTGTACAGAGGGGTTACAATTACATGTGCAAGATAATGAGTACATTTCTTATCAAGCATTGTAGCCTGCTCCTTTGTTTCCCCTTCCTGCTTTTTTTGCTGGTTGTTTTAGAGATGGAGTCTCACAACCTTTTCCACCCAGGTTGGCTTCAAACCATGATCTTCTGGAAGTCCTTTGTAACTAGGATTATAGGCATGAGCCACCAATGCCTGGCCTAATCATTTTTTTTTTAAAGAACAAAAGAAGAAACCATCATTAACTAATACAAAAGAAAGCCAGATCATGGTCAAAGAAATGGCCTGTGGTAATGTGGTGGACAGAGTGTCCAGGGCCTGGTACTTTTCCATATAGTTTTGTGTCTTTTAAGGTTCATTCTTGAATGCTATAACCTATTAAGTAATTAACAGCAACAGCACAGAAAAAGCAGGGGAAAGCAGCAACCATCCTTTCCTGTGTAATAAATATTTAACCTAGGTTTTCACTAAAAAAAAAAAAAAGAAAGTAGACCATAAAAGAATTAGCAGGAGGCCCCTTAGCACATCCCAGAGTTTCCCCCACCCCCGCCACTCCAGCCTTCTAAAAAAGTACATTTCACTTCCCCAATCTTCAGAGGTTTGTGGTTGTAGAAAAATCCTTGCCTTGACCTAAACCCCATGGATAATTGGCAATAATCAGTTTTCTAAATAACATTCTAGAAATAAAGTTTGGAAGAGAAATCATCTATCTTCACTGGCTCCTGCTGTCCACCCTTAACTGTCTCTTCTCTACTCAGACACCTTTAATGCCAAGAGGGCAGGCCATGCCCGGGAAAGAGCCAAAGATGATGGCTTCCTTCTGTGCCATTCCTATAGTCCTTTCTCTGGCTTCAGGTTCCTGGGTGGCTTGGGCCTCTCAGCCTTTCCTTTCTCAATGAAGCTCTAACACACACCCATCTTAAGTCAATCTCCCAGGCTCCCCTGGGTTTGCCTGTGGGTACTGGGTGAGTGGGGAGTGCAACCCAGGAGCCAGCCACTTTCTGGGGTTGGACCAGCCTTAGAAGAAGGAGCAGCTCTTCCTTTACAAGGAGTATGAGATGAGGACATGACATCCAAGAGATGGGATCCAGGGCCCGAATCCATCTAGTACCAGTTCT
The DNA here is from genome assembly GCF_000151885.1 of Dipodomys ordii. Lineage (NCBI taxonomy): Eukaryota > Metazoa > Chordata > Mammalia > Rodentia > Heteromyidae > Dipodomys > Dipodomys ordii. Next base: position 1,342,830 of record NW_012267266.1, read on the forward strand.
ATCTCCATTCCCAGACAACCTCATAGCTTACCCACAATGCCTTGTCATTTTCTTCTCTTGCTTAGGCCACAGCGTGTATTGGCTTTTCCAACTCTTATAATCACAACTATCCTGTTTGAGCCTCATGTGGTAATGCATTTAGTTGGCTAAGGCAGGAGAAATGAAAGTTCTAGGCCAGCCTGGGCTATATAGTGAGACCCTGACTCAAGAAAAACCAAAGTCCCCGTCTGCTATGTCTGTTTGGGGGAATCTAGAAGATGGCATCCAGAGCTTTGTACTAGGAACAGACCTTGACTAGCAAGTATCTTTGAATTAAACTTTGGACTGAGGTTGACATATGGCTTGAGGTCCAGAGCTGCCTAGCATACTGGAGGCCTGGGTTCAATGAGAAGAGGGGGAGAGAGGAGGGAAGGAATGTGGGGAGGGGAGAGGGAAAGAGAAGGAGAGGGGAGAAGAGGGAAAAAGGAGAGTGGGGAGGGAAGGGAGAGAGAAGAGGGGCAGGGAGAAGGAGAAGGGGAAAAAGAGGGGAGAGTACGGGAGAGGAAGGGAGGAGGAAAGAAAAGGAAGAAGTTGGGAAAAGGAAAAGAAAGGAAGAAACAGGGGAAGAGAGGAGGGGGGAGGGGAAGGAAGAGAGGACAGGACCTTGGGCTGAGATTTCTATCCAACTCTTCATGGCCTTGACTTATATCCCCATGCTCCATGTATAATTTGCAATAAACAATTTTCTAAATAGAATCCTGGAAATTGTATCTATTCATCTCCCTTCTCTTGGGAAGCAGAACAGAAGCAGAAAGCCAGACAAGGGTTTGAATGGAGGAGACTTTTCTCTTGACAGTCTTACAACCAGCGGCCCTTACATCCTCCATGGACTTTGCAGCCTTACCTCTACAATTCTGTCTCCCAATTTCAAGGAAGTCTAGAACATTCTCTCACTGGGAAATACAAGGCCCTTCTAAGTAAGCCATGATCCTAAAGATAGAAGATGAATGATTTGCTTATCAACCCTTTGAAACCTTCTTGTCAAAAGGCAGCTATGGCAGTAAAGCTGTCTGATGAAGCCCTGAAGCGGTGTCCACACATACAGGATGATTTCCCCAAATCATCATCTTCTGTCTGATAGTAAAGAAAAGATATGGAATCATAATCTTCTGTCTGATAGTACAGAAAAGATATGGTCTTAGTCCCAAATGGAACTCTTAGTATAGAAAATGAAATAATTATCTATCTATCTAGATGCCCAACACTACTAAAAGTAAAAACAAAATACAAGTTGTCAACTATTAGACTGACAATGATGGAAACAAGTAGTAATAGCCAGCCTTGGTGTGGACAAGCAGAAATGAAACTCTATGTTCCTAAGGAGAGTATACATGCCAATGGCTCATGCTTATAATCTGAGCTACTTAGGAGGTTGAGATCTGAGAATCACAGTTGAAAGTCAGTCCAGTCCATGAGATTCAACCTCCAATTAACCAGCCAAAAAAAAAAGCTGGACTGAAGGCATGACTCAAAAGGTAGAGACTGCCATCCATAAGCAAGAAAGACAAGCAAAAGTTCAAGGCCCTGATTTGAAGCCCTGGTTGGTACTAGTACCAAAAAGAAAAAAGAAAAAGGGAGACTATGTAGGTAGGTTCTGTAATGTCTGTCCAGATCTAAAATATACTATTGGAGCCAAGACATCCCTTCTAGGAATTAATCACCAAAACCATTTCTGCCATTCATGAGTATACCAAGCACTGCCCCTCCCCCCACATTTATAAGTCGAAGGCAGTTAAGACTCAAAACCTGGCACTCAGGAGCTCCTCCCCTGTCTGCTAATTCACATGTTGAGCAATCCCTTACATCAAGAGGTAGAGCTTGCGTCCTGACCCCACTTTGAATCTGGCCAGGCCTTGTGTCTGGCTTTGATCAACAGGATGTGGCAGAAAGGACATTGTGGAGCATGGCTCCATGCTGTGAGAATCACATGGAGAAGCCACTTAGAGAGTGGCTGAGGACAGCCATGCTACAGCCAAGGCACAGCCACCAGCCACTGCCAGCCGTGTGACGAGAACATTTTGGAGCTTCCACTTTTATCAGCATTACAAGGAGCAGAGGACATAGTTAACAAAACATGAAAAATAGCAAACTATTACTCAAGGCACTAAGTGTGGAGGGATTTGTTGCTCAACAACAGAAAATAGAAATAATATTTATTGTCCTTGTATGAAATGAAAAAAAAAATGGAAAGAACTTTCTAATTTGTTTTGGAGGCAATGGGGCTTGAACTCAGGGTTTCAAACTTGCTAGGAAGGTACTCTCCTACTGAGCCATGCTTCCAGCACGGTTATTTTGAAATAGGATCTTACTTATTTCCCCATCTCAGTTCTCTGCTTAGATCTTGATCCTCTTGTTGTAGCTGTTTCAGTGAGATGAAGTCTCACAGACTCCTTGGACTAGCCTGGAACTCAGATCCTTCTAATCGGAGTCTCCCGTGGAGAGGAGAGCGCAGTCATGGTACACTGCTTGGAAACAATTTTAAAAGCCAGCAACAGAAGGATGAATGTATAAATGACAGCCCAGCCACACCAGCAGAGCTGTGCAGACATGAGAAGGAAGGAAGGAAGTGAATTTAAATGGCAGAACAGAGAAAAAAAACTAATGAAAAGGCTGTTTAACATAAATGTTGTTCACATAAATGTTATTTATATAAACACTCTTAAAGATACACACTTTAACATTAACAATAGTTCATCTTGGAAAGAAAAACAGGATTTGAGGCAAAAGATTCCACTCTGATTTTTTTTCACTTTGGAGGGGTCCAAGACCAATACTTGAACTCAGTATCTAATGCTTTCACTCATTGGCTAGCACTCTACCAACTGAGCCTTGCCTCCTCCTCCCACTCCTCATCCTCCCCCTCCTCATCCTCCTCCTCCTCCTCCTCTTCTTCCTCTTCCTCCTCCTCCTGCTTCTTCTTCTTCTGTGCTATGAATGGAGCTCAGGGCCTCACCCATGCTAGACAAGCACTCTACCATTGCATCACTCCCAACACAACTCCACTTTATGCTTTTTGGTGGTTAATTGGTGATAAGAGTCTCATAGACTTTTCTGCCTGGGCTGGCTTTGAACTGAGATTCTCAGATCTCATCCTCCCGAGTAGCTAGGATTACAGGCATGAGCCAATGGCATCTGGCTTCCACGTTTTCATTTCTGTATTCTTTTCTTGCTCTCTTTCTTTCTCAAGCATGAACTCTTACATTCATTTTGTAATCTAATAAAGGACAAACAATGATTTCTGAGCCTCTGTAATACAGGGCACTGAGTGTTTTGGACAAACTGGGTTCACTTAAGCTCCTTTACATTAACAAGGCACATATGACACTGCAGGCAGACCTCCTCCTGCTTCTAATTCTCACACCCCAGGCAGGTGGGCATCCATTTCCCTACTTCAAAAATATAGTCACTAAGGATCATTAGGGGTGAGTAGCTTTCCCAGTGTGGCACTTCTGAGTGGCAGAAACAGTGTTTGAACTGAGGTGGATCTTGCCTTATCCAGATGAGTCTTTGGCCTGTCCAGAAGAGCTGATGTCTTTCTGGGAAAGAACTTGCACCTATATGAGGGACTAATGACCGGCATGTCAGAACTGCTGACCAGGTGTGCAACCAGGGACAGGTAACAGCCTCCTGTCTCATTCAGCCATTGAATGAGCTTGTATGGAGCACTGCCCAGGCCCAACTACTGTTCACAGGGGAATCCCCAGTCCCCAGGGAGAAATCCCTGTCCCAAATAGGTATATATGAATATGTATATGAATCCTTATCCTGAATTTATATATGACAGAATATAGTCTAGCCATGTATGAAACAAACAAGCAAGTAAAGTTATGATATGACCACAGAAAGCAGTAAAAAGCTTTTTAAAAAAGCAAACTAGGAATGGCTCAATTTTTTTGCCTGCAACATAGGTTAGTAATGATGCTGACTGCATAGGACCCTGATGCTGAATCAATAAAATATTCCACTAATATTCTTAGTGCTTAGCCGAGAGCACTGTGCAGCTCAATAAATGGGGGTGAGGATGGCCATACTGCGAACATACAGGAGGCTGCAATAAAGGATTTTTAAGGGTAGGTTAATGAATATATGTACAGACAACCATTTGGCCAGAACAATCAGGGAGGACTTCCCAGAGGAGGCACCGGAGGAGTGTTGCTCAAAGCTGGACCTCACTCTGTTTGGCAGGGCAAAGTCCTGGCTCTCTACTGTGGGAGGCGCTGCTGTGTCCACAAACCAGACAGGCAGGCCAGACTGCCAAGCTCCCAGCTAATGTGGTTAGTGGAGTCTTATCGCAGAGAGGAGCTGGGCCTCAGACCGCAGGGCCTGTGGAGAAAGCAGCTTGGGACAGGCCTGCTGCTCCCTTCCCCCCCACCCCCCCACCGTGGGAGGGCAGTGGGGGCCACAGGAAGGCCTGGGGGAGCGGGTTATTTGTTATGGGGAAAAGAGGAAGCAGTAAGTGGTCCTCTGTCCTCCATTAACAGCAGGATGGAGTCAGGCTGGAGCCGCAGGCTTCGGAGTCAGTCTTGTTTTTTAAACACACATGGCTGGTCCAGGCCTTTTAACCCGAAACACCCCAGGGTTCCTGCAGGAAGAAAACAGTAGCCTTTGGTCTAGAAACTGCACAGCTGGGGTATGGCTTGGAGCATTGCTTTTCAGCTCAGAAACAAACAGAAGATAAGAATATTGTGATGAAAGAAACAGGACTTTTATAATAGACTTTAATTCTAAGTCAGGGAGTCGGGCTGGCTATAATTCTTTCTATTCCAGACTCCTTACTGGACGTCCACAGAGCTAAGAGCAGATGAAAATGGGTTGTTCTTGTCTGCAGAGCAGTAGACTGCTTTGTCCGACTCCATCTGGCTGTATGGCTCTTGCTTTCCTCATCACCAGTTACTGAGAGAGGGATCCCTGTGACTTGTGTAGGCAAGCTTCCCCACCAGGTTTCTCCACCTAATTCTGAGCTATCCCAGTCCCCTGACCAAAAACTCTCAGGGGCTCAGACCCTCCTGGGACAGTGTGGGGACAGACAGGGAGTAGGATAAGGAGAGTCTCAGCATTTGTACGGATGCCCCAGAAGCAGGTGTGATGGGGCCCCTGGACCTTCTGGCCCAAGTCCATCACCTAATGGTTCTCCCATGTGTTATCTTCTTGTAGGGCCTCAGTCCCAGGCCTATGCTTAGCTTGTGGATCATCCGGGGGCTGCAGGGTGATGCGGCTGAGTGGGGATAGTCCACACTGGGGTAAACCAGACACTGGAGAAAGGTCACCTCCTCAGCATCCTCAGTGTGCACAAACCAAGGCCGAGAATGGTGTCATTTCAACCCACTGACTACCCAGTGGGCTAAATAAGGGGCTTCAGGCCTCAGAGTGAAGAATCCCTTGTCTTCAACTCAAGATCCTTAACTGTACAAGAATGATCCCAGCAACGTACAAGTTGAAAACGAATAGGTTGGTCACAGTGGAACATGACTATAATCCTAGTCACTGAAAAGGTACAGATCACAAGAATTACGGTTTGAAGCCAGACTCTGTAAGAAGTCAGTGAGACACCCCGTATGTCTAAAAACCAATCCAGGCATAGTAGATCATATCTATATTCCCAGCTATGCAGGAGGCAGGAGGATGCCAGTCCAAGGCCTGCTTAGGCAAAAGTGTGAGACACTATCTGAAACAAAATAAAAACAATAAGGGCTAAGGATGCAGCTTAAATGATTGGTTGTAGTAGAAAGACCCCCTACTCACCTAGTTGTCCGGAGTATCAGTGCCCATTGCAACAAAGTTTGTTAGAGAAGAAGCAAGTTTTTTAAGAAAGTGCCTGTACTGACTGGTCAGGGCCGCAGCACAGACTTGGGAGCTGATACCGAGGCCCTGACCAGTCAGTGTAGGAACTTTCTCAATAAAGTTGCTCTTTTTTCTAACAACTTTGTTGTGATGGCCTCTGACACACCGGATGACTAGGTGGGCTTGCCCGCCTGAGTAGGGGTCTTTCTACTACATTTTGTGGGGGCTCATCCAGGATCGGGCTCTTAGCCCCTCCAGCCTGAGGGAGACTTGGGTCCCCCGCCAAGAAGACAGTGTTCGGGCATCTGGCTGTTGGAGAGAAGTTCTGAGAAAAGCCTCAAGGTAAGCACAGTCAACCTAGAAAGGGAAGGTACCAAGGGAGGCCAAAGGATTCTGCTGCATTCAGCAGAGTCCTCTACGGCCAAAGTGGTCAAGGGACACCTTGACCCCTACACCACCAGTCCTTGCAGTCCTTGTTGGATGGGGGGCTTGCTTGTGGAGAAAGTAGACTAAAGGAAGATTGTATTTTGATTTGGGGATCTTTCCTCATTCTGTGTAGAGTCATGTCTATGTCTCATTGTGTTTTCGCTTTTGCTTGCATTTGTAATTGAATTTACTTTACAGGAAAATATGAGACAACATGAGCCCACTCCCCAGATACCCCTAGATCAGACTTCCAGAAAAAAAAACTGCTGGTTCTGCTTCTGTAATCTGCTTCTTCGTCAATTATGAAACTGCTACTGACCACCCGCAAGTGGTCCCAGCAAGATCTTAGCCTCAGGCCTTGGCCGGGGTGTCGGGGGGGGGGGAGTCTGAGCATGGGGGAGAACCTGCCAGTCTGAGGGGACGGCCGCTAGGGACTTGTTATCCCTTGCCCCAAGCTGACTGGGAATTCTCCTCCACCTTGGAAGGCCCCTGGGTCAACGTTTGCAGGAATCTAAAAGAAAAATCCTCCAGAGGTGTGTAGAGGGGATTCAAGTCACCTGGTAAGTGGATTTGAGTCCCACTCCTGAATGATGGTGAGATGTTGCCCTATTCACTGAGACCTGATTTTTTCTTTGTGGCCACTTGTCTGTCTTTTTTTTTTTTATCGTGAAAATACTGTACAGAGGGGTTACAATTACATGGGCAAGATAATGAGTACATTTCTTATTAAGCATTGTAGCCTCCTCCTTTGTTTCCCCTTCCCATCCCTTCCCATCCTCCCTCGCCCCCCCAACCCAATCCTCCTCAATCCCCCCACACCAAAGTTGTAAAGTTCGTTTTCGACATAACGACTTGTACATCTCATTGTTGTAATGGGTCCACCTGTATCCCTATTTAAACGATTTGTTTTTCCCCTTCCCCTCCACAAATTATACCGACATCTAATACAGTGAAAGCAGGGGTTATACTGTGGGGGGGGGGACATACAAAGCAACAAAGAAATAATCTTATAAATGTGTTAGAAACAATCTCATAAAACATTTGAATACATATCTTAGGGTTCATTTCCCTAACATCACCTTATCTGACCTTTTCTGCTTGACTCAGACATATACTAGATATTGCAAATAAGGTACCATTTGTCTGTCTTGCTTACTTTGGTATATTTTCTGAGGTAGGGAATTTCTGGGTGGGAGTGGTAGGCTCACTCCGCAGACTCTGGATTCAGCTTGCTGAGTGGGAACAGCACAGAGTTCTGGTAGGGATGAGCTGGGTACCTTCGGTTGTTGTCTTGTCTTGTTGTTTTAGCATTGGTACCAGTTTTAAATGTGGTTCCTTAGTTTTTGTGTGTGTGTTTTTGTTATTTATTTGAACATCTCTGGGCGAATAAAAGTTCCAGCCTCTGGCTGGGCCCGGTCTCAGAGCTGCTATGTCCTCCTCTCTATGGGGCACAGAAGGAAGTTGTTGGACTAGTTTGGTCATCTTCAAGCTTCAGGCTTCATTTTCTCCTTGTGGAGGCTGCTGGAGGGGAGGGTGTAGAAGGCTGTGTGCCTGGTTTTACTTTTCAGCTGGTCCTGACAATGTAACATTTTGTAAAGTGCTCTTGTCTAAAATTGGGTAAAAGACAGAATCAGGCCAGTTTAGTTTCAGGTGACCCCCCCCCACCTAGTCTTCCCCCAACTGAAGGTATTCAAGAAGGCCAATTGGTGAAATTCCTGGCTAAACAAGCAAGCTCTGGAAAAAATACAGCCTAGAAAAAGTGCTTTGTTAAAGTCTTGTCTTAAATTTTTGTCATCTGCAAGAGTAAGATTGGCAACAAGAAAAAAAATCTCTTGCCACTGAACTTTAGAAAATGTACGTACAACTGATTTTCATTTTTGCATGCTTTAAGATTTGTGTGAGTATGTGTTTTGTATGTGTCTGAACATGTTAAGATAAAAATTGTCAGCATACTATAACAATTGGGTGAGTTTAAGTTTAAAATTCAAAGTTATGAGGTTTGGACATTACCAAAAATTTTTAAAGAATTTTCACATTGTTTTAAAAAGCTCTTTAAAGATTCTTTAACTTGAAAATTAGGAAATCTGGTATTTTAAAATCTGGTATTAGCCGGGCACCAGTGGCTCATGCCTGTAATCCTAGCTACTCAGGAGGCTGAGAGCTGAGGATCACGGTTGAAAGCCAGCCCAGGCAGAAAAGTCCGTGAGACTCTTATCTCCAATAAACCACTGGAAAACTGGAAGTAGTGCTGTGGCTCAAGCAGTATAGCACTCACCTTGAGCTGAAGTGCGTAGGGACAGTGCCCAAGCCCAGAGTTCAAGCCCCACAATGGACCAAAAAAAAAAAAAATCTGGTATTTTAAAAAGCATAAGGTTGTTTACACTGTAATCAAGTTATCTGGCTTAACAAAAAGGCATTGGCTATTTAGGATTTAGTTCCCTTGGCTAAAATTTGGGGATAAATATTAAGAATTTAAATGTAAAGGTTTGTTTAATACTGTTAAAGACTTTATTTGTTCTGTCTGTCTAAAACTGTATTTCATTCAAGAACCAAGAGAAAAGAAAAAGGGAAAACTTAGAAGCCAACAGAAGACCGATCTTTAGAGATGAAGAGTGAACAGATAGAAGTGCAGCTCAGCCGATCATACATGGTGGGACAGGCCCTGGGGGAGTCCACGCATGGTGGAAGAGGGCAAGCTGGCACAAAGGCAGTTCCTCTAACCCTAGAGAGTTGGATAGGGTACATGGGTCCATAGGAGGGGCCGCGGGGCCCATCTTTGTCCTGTCCCTTTTCCTTGCAGATAGACACTGGAAACATGATGGTAAAAATGAGTGATATGATGATCTGATTGGTATTGCTAAAACTGTCCCTGAATTGGTATTAAAATTTAAAAGGCCTTAAAAAGAGGGTTAAGAAGTTTATCTGCATAATGTGATTTGCTTTCAATGATATTCTACAATTGGATATGCTTTTTTTTTTGTTTTGTTTTTTTTGGGTCTGGTTGTGGGGCCTGAACTCTGGGCCTGCTGCTGTCCCTCAGCTCTTCAGCTCAAGGCTAGCACTCTACCACTTGAGCCACAGTGCCACTTCTGGCTTTTTTTCCCCCTGCTTATGTGGTGCTGAGGAATCAAACCCAGGGCCTCAGGCATGCAAGGCAAGCACTCTACCACTGAGCCACCTTCCCAGCCCTGGATATGCCTTTTAAAAGGTATAAAGGTGTTAAGTCTAGCTTCTTGCATTAAGGAAAAATTCTCATTTGAGTTCAAAAGTGTTTCATGTGTATCTGTTTTAAAACAAGCAGCCAAGAGGCAATGAGTGGTACTTAGCCTCAAGATTTTAAGGGACTTTTCAAAATGCAACTGAAAACTAAAGTATAAAATATTAAAACAGAGATTAATAAGAGGCATAAAAATTAGGAATCGATTTCTGGATATAAAGTTTAAAAGTAAAATTGTTCTTAACACTTGCCTCAAAGTGCAAAAAGAAAAAATTAAGATTACCAAAATAATTGCTTAATTGCTATTTCAGTTTGCTCTTATAGGTTTTTTTAGTAACAGTTCCCAGCAGGCCCACAAAAAGGAGTGAGGATTCTTGCAAGTTTGTCAGATCTAACTTTGGCTCTTAATAAGTTCCAGGTAAGAGCTTGCTTAAAAGCGACTTCTATGTTGACCACCTTGTTGCTTTTAATTGGAGTAAAGTGGCCTTTTATAAGACTCATTGATCTGCAAACTGTGGTCTGAAGCCAGCCTGGGCAGAAAAAGGTCCCTGTGAGACTGTCACCTCTAATCAGCCAGCAGAGTGCTGAAAGAGCAAGCAGAGTTGTTTTGGGACTCAAAGTGGTAGAGTGCTAGCCTTGAGCTGGAGAACTGAGGGGCAGCACTCAGGCCCCGAGTTCAAGTCCAGTGACCAACTAAGGGAAATGCCAATGAGGCATTTATCCCAGTGTGGAGAAGACACTCCTAGGACGAAAGCAATGGTGGCAAGCCACTGCTTGGATGGCACAAATAATGTCAGATCCTAGAGTCATTTGTGCATGGCCCTTCAAAAATTGGTCAGAGCCAGGAGGTCATGGGAAGATAGTCTGTAATGCCTAATGCCCATGACTATTTACCTTGTAAGGGACAGGAACTTGCCAGTCATCTGTGATAGTAGTAAAAAGCTAAAGTTACAAAATGTGGGGATTAGTTTAAATCCTAACCCCTGTATGGGCCAAAAGCCCTAATTGGCAGTAACTTTTGAGCTGATACCAGTTACATAAAATTCATCTGGCCAGGAAAAAAGTTTGTAAACCTGAGAGTATGTCCCTTTGATATCTGTCTGAAGGCCTGAACAGGTAACTTAGGCATTGTTAGGGTCACTAGAGAACACATTCCTAAGCCATCCAGAAAGATGCTTTTGCAAACCAAAGTGCTAAACAAGCTACACTGCTGTAGCTGGAGAAAAGGTCTGTGCATTTGTCAAAAGTTAAAATATTGTTCTTAATGACATCTAACCCTGGTAACCTCTTTGTAAAATAGGCTAAAGTTCTAGGTTCCCTGGCTAGGTAGGATGAAAGCCCATGAAGTTAGCTTGAAGAAGTTACAGAAGCTAGACCTTCACCCATCAACCCCCTTTTAAGATCAAAAGCACAGAGTTATTTTGGAAAAATGAGGCTAAATAAATAAATTTTTAAAAAGACATAAAGAATAGTGACAACAGGTAAGCAAGTGTGGAGACTGCATCTGTTGGAGATGGTTACAAGTCCAAGCCTTCTGAGTCTGTTTACAAAAATATCTGGTTAGTAAAAAGTTGTCATCTTGGTAAATTGTCCTGGGCTATTGTCTAAACAGTCTTAAAAACCAGTGGGGCCACAGCCTGCCAAGCCTATGTAATGTATTCTTAACTAGTCTGTGTAGTAATTTGCAGCCCCGCATGAGGTGTGACAGTCCCTTGGAGCCACTGAGAGACCCTGATGCTGCTACAGCCTGACAGCCACCTGGAGAAAATCTACATTTTCATCTGGACCACCTCCACTGTGGAAAAAGTAGACTGAACTCCTGCCTGATTCCATCACCTGAGATGCTTCCCAGTGGGAAGCTGCTTTGAGTCTGCTAAAATCTTGTGGGACATTCTTTTGGTGATATCCAGTAACCCTCTCTCCTCCCACAATGGATATTGGAGGGCATGGACAACATCACTGGCTTGCCTTAGGCACTTCAGGGCATAGGGACTAGAAATCCACTCTATAGTCACAGCATAGTTTGGCTCTGGTATGGTGATAACCTGCTTCCTCCTGGGTGTTCGTTAAAGAGCAGTAACCCTACCAGACTAGCCCCTGTCTCCTTGGATGTGGGTGAGCCTAGAATACCATACCCCTTACATCTCCTTCTACCTTGTGTTTCCTACCAGGCAGCTACCAATAATGGCTGTAAAGGAGAGATTTTTATCAATGGAGGTAGTAAAAGGAATGAGACCCATGCCTGCTCTTAGCCTTCAAATCAAGCAAGCTTCTCCACCCCAGTGGTGCCATGAGACTGTTCTGGGCTAACTTGGTTCCACAAGCCGAAGGAAAAAATGGGCAGTTTTACATCAAACTGCAAAGAAACTCAAGGACAGAAGAGAGTAGTAAAGAAAGCCTTGGGAATAGAATTGAAAAAAAAAAAAAAGGTCTCTGGATTCGAAAGGATTTAAAAATTAAGGATTGTCTTAAAATGTTTGTATCAGAAAAAGGGAAGAAGACAAACCCCAGAAAGTTTTTTTAAATTTATTTATTTATTTTTTATTTGTGAAGATACTGTACAGAGGGGTTACAATTACATGGGCAGGATAATGCGTACATTTCTTACCAAGCATTGCAGCCTCCTCCTTTGGTTTACCCTTC
>NW_012267266.1:1368154-1370606 GCF_000151885.1 Dipodomys ordii
TTCTCTGTTCCTGGCGATCTGCTGTTCTGCGGACCGGTACCTGGTATCTGCAACCGGTACCTGGTATCTGCGAGCGGCCCCCTGTGTCTCTGGGCCTGAATTCTTGCTCAGCATTCTTGCTCACAGCTGGCATTTTACTACTTGAGCCCTGCCTCCAGTCCAGCATTTTGCTGGTTAATTTTCTATCCAGGCTGGCTTCACATCTTGACTCTTCAAGTCAGCCTCCTGAATAGCTAAGATTACAGGGGTGAGCCACAGTTGCCTGGTTTCCTACATTCTTCAATTCTCCCCACAACCTTATGAGGCAGGTGGTATTATTTTCATTCTACAGACAAACTAGCCACAGCTGAGAGCCTTGGTGAGCGTGTGGCCCCCCAGGGTTCCTCCCTACACCTCTCAGCTCTGCTTCTCCAGCTCCATTTCCATTCCACCTGTACGCACATGCCAGTGGACCCACTCACCAGGGCACGTTCCTAACTTTGTCCCCCTTCCCTCAGGGAAAAGCCTCCATCTTCAAGGCTTTGCCTAAGGCGGCTTTGCTCTGAAGCCTGCAGCCCACTTCAAAGCCCCAGGTGGAGCCCCCTCAGAGCCTGCAGTCAGGGCATCATACCACATGCCCTCTGTGTTCACAGGCTGGGAGTCCCTTCCCTGCTGGATGGCTGTCTGCCCACCACACAGCCGGAACTCACTAGCTGTCCTGTAATTAGATAAAGCAAGCCCATAGCTCCCAGGGAAAAACAACAACAACAACAGAATAGAGAAGTAAGCCCTTGGCCCAAGGCATGGCCGTGCTGACCGGTGGTGGCTCACTGGGAAATGGCTGGCTGATGGCCAGGGGTGGAAGCAAAATGAAGATGAGAACTAGGTGGAGTCTGCAGACAGTCTAGAGAAGGGGGGTAGCCCTGCTCCCCCGGGGGCAGCCAAGGGGCTCTCCTCAAAGCCAGTGGCAAGGCACTAGTCAAGGGAAGGCAGTTGAAGGCCATCTGCTCTAGAGAGTGGTGGCATTGACCCCATGGACAAGGCCCGCGGTGCCCGCCTGCATGCCTGGAGTTCCCTGTAGATCCTCCACACTCACTGGCTTCCTTTTCTCTGGGGTTTTCATGATTCTATCTCATATCACAGGGAAGCTGGGGGAACAAACTGCAGCTCCCTCCCTGTACCTCCCACTGAACTTAAAGCCAAGGGTTCTTTCTCAGAGTGGAAACAGGAGGCTACTCTTCCAGCAGGCCCAACTTCTGACTTCTTCCTCCCACTAAGAAACCTGAGCAGAGAGGAAGAGGTAGATGGAGGAGAAATGTCACCACTGAGACACCATTTGAAGAAAGGGTGCTGGCGATGGTGGTGGTAGAGGACAGGAAAGGATTCTGCTATGGCTTTGCCAAAACAGAGCAGGACTAAGGACATCTGGAAATCTCCAGCTACCAAATTCCATGATCTTTACAAATTGCCTGTGGATAGGCTAGTCCTAATTCATTGTCCAAACCAAGATGCTCTGAAAAACTGAAAGAGGCCAGAGGCATAAAATGGGCCTGTCCCACATCTAGCCCTGAAGTCAGGTCCACCTGTGAAGGTCAAGTTTGTGTAGCTCTGAGATGCAAACCCAGAACTGCCATGCAAACTTCCGGAAGAAATGGCCGTTTCTCTAAGTAACATCATGAGACACCTAAGTCATAATGGCGTGCACATTTTAATCTAACACTTACCTAATGTTCTGTGCATTTTCTGGTAAAGCTGTCACTCCAAGGAGAGGCCAACAACCACATTCAATGATGGCACGCCAACAGCGGCTTCCTCGGTGCCCCCTCTCCTACGGGGCAGCAGAGCCTTCCACCCACTCTTCCCAGTCAGGGCAGGGCAGGGCAGGGCGCATAGACTGACCCTGGCTTCTAGGGAGAGTCCCTTTGCCTAGCATTCTTTGAGGCTATGGGGACAGGCTCCTCTCTCTCCCTCCCTCTGGCTCTGCTGGGGAGCAGAGCACCATTCAGCCTGAGAGGTGGTTTCTGTGCAGCAGGCCTCCCGTTCAGCACAGCCACACTTGGATCTAATGCCAGGAGCTGAACACACAACCCACTCCACCCTGGGTGGCACTGTCCTGGGTGGAGCCTCAGGAATTGTCCTATATCACTCTGTAACCTGGGACACCAGAAAAAAGTGGCCACTGGTGACCAAGAACTCTGTCTGACAGGTTACTTCAAGAGAGGGAGGGAGAATGAGAAAAATGAGGAGGAGGAGGAGGAAGAGGACGAAGAAGAACAACAACAATAAACAACGCAGACAGAGAATGAGTCTATCAGAGGTCAGAGGGCAAAAGTAACAAATCAAGTCTGTTATTTAGCTTAAAATCAAGATAAGCAGGGGGCTGGGAAGGTGGCTCAGTGGTAGAGCGCTTGCCTTGCATGCCTGAGGCCCTGGGTTCGATTCCTCAGCACCACATAAGCAAAAAGAAAAAAGC
>NW_012267266.1:1370656-1374253 GCF_000151885.1 Dipodomys ordii
TTTTTCCCCCTCTCCTCCACAAGTTATACTGACATCAAATATAGTGAAAGCAGGAAACCCCAGAAAGTTTAAGTATGTTGCTCATGGTATGGTTGTGTCTTCAAATTGGCACTTATGATTAAAACTGGTATAAAATTAAGTTAGCTGTGATATACATAGAGTCAGGATTGGTGCACTGATGTGGAACATTCTTTATGTCTATCTGTATGGTGGGGAGGAAGGATGGGCTTACTTCAATCTGGATGCTGGTTTAGTTAGAGCAGCCAGGTAGACTGATTGGCAGAGGTAGTTCTCTGAAACCTCTGAGGTCTGGACTTCCAACTCATGAAGCAAGCAGCCTTTGTATAGCATTAGGAGAAACTTGTTGCTTTTACATAAATCAATCTAGAATTATTAGGGCAAGTTTGGTCTTAGTTAGAAGAGTCTGAGGGACTGAGGCATGCTATCAGTCTCTCTTCTCATGGTCCCCATGGACGACAACCCTAATGACTGCCCTGACTAGCGTAGTTCTCCTCTTGCTTCTGACATTAACTGTTGGTCTCCATGGATGACCACCCTGATTTCAGCTACTGCTGCCCACCTGGTTCTTATCCTCCTGATGTTACTGGTTGGACCTTGTGCTATAAATGCAATTAATGTCATTCGTGCAAAAAGGAATTGGGGCAGTAAAACTGATGATAATGCAAACCCAATATGATTCTCTGTCTATGGAGGAGCTGAGTCAATGATTCGACTCAGGAACAAGTCAAAAGGGGGGTTAATGGGAAACGGAGCCCAGAAGTTGAGACTTAAACTAGCGTAACCTCAGTGTAAACTTTGATTCAGCCTGTGAGTTTCTGGATTTGATCTTGAAACACTGGGTGACAGTAACCCTTGGACAATGCTAAAACTATGAAAAACACCTTTAGTAATCTAACCCCCTCTAGATCCAGCAAGCTAAATTCCCAGAATGGAGAATACATCTGATCCCCACCCCCATAACAACCTAACCCACACCCTTATGGTTCTGATAAAGGCTGACCATTAAAGTAAATAATCTTGCTCAACTTGCTCCCACCCCCTTTGGTGGAAAAACCCCACCTTTTGGCTGCTGAAATGTCAACCCCGCCTTTTGCCCGCTAAATTTGCGTGCCATCTTAAACCAAAGTGATAGGCTGGTTTAAACAGCCATTATGAAACACACTGTGATCTCATTGGCCACCTGTGTGTGTGGTCTGGTATGACTGTACAATCCTTTGTGTGTGAGAGAATCCCATTGGTCACCTGCTTGACCTCATCAATTTTGCCTTTAAAAACCAACGTTTGTGGGCCGCTGGGGGTGGCAGTATCAGATCTCGAGCCTGTGCTTTGGCCCTGACCGGTCAGTGTAGGAACGTTCTCAAAAAAGTTGCTTCTTTTCTAACAAACTTTGTTGCAGTGGGCTCTGACACTCTGGACAACTAGGTGGGTTTGCTTGCCTGAGTAGGGGTCTTCCTACTACAGATAGTACACTTGCCTAGCAAGTAGGAGGCTCTGAGTCCAAACTTCAGGACTGCCAAAAAATAAAGCCCACACTTCTTTTAAAGACAAAATCTATTGTCCCAAAGGCAGATTCTACAGAAGACAAAGTACTGAGAGGCAGGAAGATGAGAATCCCCAAGTTCCGCCAGGCTCAATGGGAACAAGCCAGCCCCCAAATGCAGGAATGATTACTACCAGACGTGGTCCCAACCTTACACGTGTTCCACATCCACAAACTGGAAAAAATGTCAAATTAAATATGAAACAGGAAACAGATAAAGCGCTGCGCACAGAGCACACAACGCACACACACTCTTCTAGTTAGCAGGGAAGAAAGCCGGTGGTGGCGGATTTTTAATTAGAAAGGAGGACTAATAGCTGCCTCCCTGAGGCCCAGCCATTCATTTCCCAGGCCCAGGACAGCATTAACCCTTGCAGCTCCAGGGTGGGCCCTGCTGGGGTTGCTCACTGCTGGAGGAAGGAAGCAGAGGGAGGTGTGCTTCCTTGCTAGGTTAACTGAAGAATCATTATATGGGGGTGAAGGTGTGATTTGGTTGATGAAGAACTTGAGATTCTAGGAGAGACAGTACCCCTCACACACCCCCTCTTTTGGGTTGGGGTGATACCCTTGGGTTGTCCTCACTAAGGCTGCTAAGGCAATGATGAAACTATGTTTCCCTTCTTTCCTTTGTGAGATCTGGGGGACCACACCAGTCTCTCCTTCCTAACCTTCCTCTCCTCACTTCTTTTCTCCTCTTACTCTCCTTTTCCCCTCCTCTCCCATCTTCTCCTCTTCTCTCCCTTCCTCTTGCTGTCCTTCCCTTTCCTCTTTTCTCTTCTCCTCATCCCCCCTCCCCTGCTTCCCAATGATTCTTCAATTAAATAAGCCCTCCCTCCCTGTCTTGTAAAAAAAGCAAAAAGCAAAAGATAAACTTGCCTGAGAAACTGAGCCTGCCCAGCCCTCCTCTTTGCCACATCTGAGTCAAGCCTCAGTGGCTTCTGGGCAGAGGAAAACAGAGGAAGTACAAGTCACTTCCACCTCTGTTTCTTCATGTCTGTGTGAGAGCAGCAGGCAAGGACGACGGCTGGATGCTTCCTAACACACAGCCAGTCGGCTGTTTGACAGGTAATTCTTATAATCCTGAAACCTCTTCATCTCTTGATTCACTAGGCAGAACTAGGCACTTAGTGGTATGTGATAAATTCTCAACGCAGGGGCCAGAAGACAACTGTGGTCTGATCTCTACTGTGCCTCACATGCACACTAAGATGAAAGACACACCACAAAACAAATCTCCCTCTTCTATGGAGTTTCCAGACACAGTCACAAAATCAGTTCAGTTGTGGCCTCCAAATACATTTCTGATCTTAGAAAATCAGGTGGGTGTTTTTGTTTGTTTGGTTTGGTCTTGGAGCTTGAACTCAGGGCCTGGGTGCTGTCTCTGAGATTCTTTTTGCTTAAGGCTCGCAAAAGTGCTTGAACCACAGCTCCATTTCTGGCTTTTTGATCATCTATTGAGATAAGAGTCTCACAGACTTTTCCTGCTCAGACTGGCTTTGAACCACAGTTCTCAGACTTTAGCAAGAGAAGTAGCTAGGATTACAGGTGTAAGCCACTAGCACCCAGCTCAGCTACAAAACTCATTTTTGGAAATTTTCTTTTTTGGAAATTTTCTTGTTGCTTTCCTCCCCCATCCCTTTGCCCACATGACTGACAAAGTCACTGAATCCAAGCAAGCTGTGATAGTGGCTGTGGAATAACAATCTACTGAGGTCAGGAGCCACTGCTGTCCTGATGTAGCTGTCTAGAAAGATGACAGAGCCTTGAGCCAGCCAGCCATCATCTCCCTACAAGGAATGCACCTTTATGTACAACAGTGATTACAACAGAGTGATTGCCCATAAGATTATTATTATTATTATTTTGGTATGGTATTCTTTTTTCTTAAATACGTTTTTTATTGTAAAAAATAGTCTACAGAGGGGTTACAGTTACATGAGAAAGGTAATGAGTACATTTCCTATTGAGCATTGTTACCTCCTCTGTTTTTCCCCTCTCCACCTCCCCAATGGGGCCTGAATTCTTTTTTTTTTTTT
>NW_012267266.1:1380050-1459938 GCF_000151885.1 Dipodomys ordii
AGTGGTAGAGCGCTTGCCTTGCATGCCTGAGGCCCTGGGTTCGATTCCTCAGCACCACATAAGCAAAAAGAAAAAAGCCGGAAGTGGAGCTATGGCTCAAGTGGTAGAGCACCAGCCTTCAGCTGAAGAGCTGAGGGACAGCGCCCAGACCCAGAGTTCAGGCCCCACGACCGGACCACCTCCTCCCAAAAAATCAAGATAAGCATTTTGGTATTTATGTCAAAGATCAACATTTTTTTCAAATAAGTTTTTTATTGTGAAACTACTGTATAGAGGTGTTATAATTACATGAGCAAGGTAAGGAGTACATTTCTTATCAAGCATTGTTGCCTCCTCCTTTGTTTTCCCCCTACCATCCCTTCCCTCCCATCTCCACAACTACACTCCCCCTCCCATTTGTGAAATAACTGTTTAAGACATATTACACAGGAAAGAAAGACACTTAATATGTGTATATGTGTGTGCTTTAATACATGACTACCGAGCAAAATCTCTTTATCCACGTACCTCACAGAATCACCTGACTACTGGGCCAACAAAAAGGTAGACTCTGAACTCAGGTGCCACAAGACAGGGAAGCAGAGACAGGGTGTCAGTGGCTCACGCCTGTAATCCTAGCTATTAGACTGAGATCTGAGGATCACAATTCAAAGTCAGCCTGGAAAGACAAATCTTTGAAGCCGGGCGCTGGTAGCTCACGCCTGTAATCCTAGCTACTCAGGAGGCTGAGATCTGAGGATCATGGTTCAAAGCCAGCCCAGGCAGGAAAGTCCGTGAGACTCTTATCTCCAATAAACCACTAGGAAACCGGAAGTGTTGCTGTGGCTCAAGTGGTAGAGAGCCAGCCTTGAGCTGAAGAGCTCAGGGACAGCGCCCAGGCCCAGAGTTCAAGCCCCACGACCGACCAAAAGAAAAAAAAAAGAAAAAAAGAAAGACAAATCTTTGAGACTTGTGTATCCAATTAACACAAACAAAACAAAACAAACAACAACAAAAAACACAAGTGGATATGTGGGTAAAGTGACAGAGTACCAGCACTGAGTGAAATAGCTAAGGGACAGTGCTCAGATCCTGAGCTCAAGCCTCAGTACCTGCACAAAATAGAGGGCAGGGGAGGCATGAATTCACTCTAAGGGATACCATTCACCTACTGAATCAGCAGAAGGTAAAATAAAACAGGCCATTCCATATTAGCCAGGCTGGTGACACAATCCCTCAGCAACTGCTTGTGGCAGTGGGTATGGTCCTCCTGCAAGAGATTCAACAGCATGTGTCAAGCAACATAAAAATGTTCATATCTTTTGACCTGGCAGCCAACTCCTGTTACTTTTCCTCGAGAAATGATCCATAAGATGATCAAAAGAAAAATGTATGAAGACTCTCACTGGTGGTTTTTAAAAGATAACAAACCTCATATGTAAAAAAGTAGATGTCTGAGCAAATCATGCTTTATGCATTCAATGGAATAGCAACCAATCTTTAAAGCTGTGAATGGAAAGACTTCATAAAAAATATTTATAACGCCTATAAAGTCAAACCAGAAAACATGAAATTGCATGCGTACCAGGGTTACTACCACATAGGAATACCAATGCCTATGGGCAAAGATCAGAAGAGATATTTTAAAATAAAAGCACTGATTAAATTAAGGTGTTGAGGTTATAGGCATGTGTTTTTCCTATGAAGATTTTCTTTACTGGGCAATATATTTAATACACTGTTAACACAAGATTGTTTTGATCATTACATATAAAATGGAAAATTTTAAATTTCCAAAGTAGCAAATACCTTGTGCATATTAACTCTGCCAGGTTCCCACTTCTAAATTCCTGCTTCTTAGCATGCTGGTGTGGCAGCGGTGACTTGGGTGAATGGAGCCGCAGGCTTGAATACAGACAGCCAAGTGCCTGGATTTAAGGGCTGTGTGGCTTTGGGTAAGCTATGTAACCTCTCTGAGCTTCACTGGCCCCATCTGAAATATAGGATGACCACATCTGGCTTGCAGAGATTGCCAAGATAATGGCAAACATATAATAATCAATACATGCTTGGGCCAGACAATGCGTTGGGACAGATTTCTATACGTCTTTTGGGGCTGATACTGTTCTTTAGTCAATGAATTCCTTAGGGTTGCCTCTGGAGTTAGACCGTGACCCGGCACACATATGCTGCTGGGTAACAGGTGATGGCAGACCAAGAGTCATTCGGTCCTTGGTTAAGCAGATGGAAAATATAAATAAAGACTAGGAATACTTTGCTGTTGGAGAAGAGGCTGGCAGGCCCCTGGCCCTGGTACAGCCAAGAAGGTCCCACCTTCCAAAGGAGATGGATGGGAAAACACAGCATCAGGACGAAACTTCCCACCTCACCCAGGGTGCCAGGCTAGCATGGAGACTTCCAGGGGTGCTCAGCCGCTACCTCACGCATGCACATACACACATGCGCAGTCCTGTGGCCTGTCTCCAAACACCTGGGGGAAAATCACCAGGAAAAAGTAGAGGAAATAAAGGAAAAGTCCAGCCTCTGGAAGATCCCATTTCCTCTGGGCACTGGTGGGTCATGCATGTAATCCTTGCTACTGAGGAGGCTGAGATCTGAGGATCTCCTTTCAAAGCCAGCCTTAGGCAGGAAAGCCTTATGAAGACTCTTATCTCAAACTAACTAGCAAAAAGCTGCAAGTGGAGCTTTGGTTCAAGTGGTAGAGTGCCAGCCTTGGGCAAAGAAGGTAAGTGAGAGCACAAAGCTTTGAGTCCAGGCCTTACTACCAGCACAAAGATGGAAGGGCCAACATGACCAAATACTAATAACTTAAATCAGAGGAGTCACTGTCTACAGGTACTCAGAATACTCAAATTCACAGAAGCAGAAAATAGGATAGAAGTTAGGAGGGAGTAGGTGAGGGAAACAGGAAGCTACTGTTGGATAGGTAGTAGAAATTCAGAGTGATGGAAAAGTTCTTGGATATGGCTGGTATAGTGGTGGCACTGCAGGGTGAACGTACTTAGTGCCCTGGAATTATACAAACAAAAATAGCAGGCTTTATGGTATAACATTTATGTAAAAATGAAGTGGATACAGTAGTCACACCTGTAATCCCAGCTCCTAGGAAGGCAGAGATTAAGAGTATTGAGGTTTGAGGCCAGCTCAGGCAAAAAGCTAGCCAGATCCCATCTCAATAAAACAAGCTGCATTTGGGGGTGCACATCTGGGATCCTAGCAACACCAGAGATGGAGATAGGAGGAGCACAATCTGAGGCCATCTCTGAGTAAAGAGCAAAAACCCTATCTGAAAAAGTTACCTAAAAGCAAAAGTGGGCAGGAGGTAGCATACTTGCCTAGTGCGAACCCCAGCAGTGCCAATAAAAATGTACAAATGAAAGCACTGGGCGCTCATTTCACTGCTACGCTTCTATTTGAAGCTTTTCACAATAAATAATTTATTAAAAGCCTGACAATCTCTCTGTTCATATACTGTCACCTGACCTTTACTCCTAGTTTTGCCTGAGCTACTCCAAAAACCAAGGCAGGAGTGAAGGCATTTTAAAAGTCCTTTGTGTCCTAAGAGTACACCTCAAGCACTAAACCTTTCCATGTCCTTAGCATGTAACTCAAAGCAGAATGGAGGAGATCAGGTCTGTAAATAACAACTGGGCTGGAGAGGTAAGAGAGACAGTCTGGTCCTCTCTGGCCCTGGTATCACTCCTTGTTCTGATTCTTTCAAAAACCAGGCACACGTCCACAGAGAGCTCTTTAGATCCTGTGAGGTCAGTTTTGTTATATCCTAACCACTAGAGAAACAGGGCTCAGAGAGGTCAAGTTACTGGCCCAGAGTAGCTCAGCAGATGTACCACAGTTCTCTAAAAAGGCTCTAGGAAAGCTCAGGACCAGCATGCACACACAAATACACAGACACAGACACACACACACACACACACACACACACACACACACTGTGAAAGCAGAGTTCTTGTGCTTTTCTGCTTCTAGCCTTAAAAAGACTTTGGGGTTGTAATCTTCAAAACACTCCCAAGCTGGCCACCAGCTTCAGAACTGGCCGGTCAGTTAAAAAGCCCAACCACCACTCAGAGCTCCCAAATCTTCCTTTGGGACACAAGGGCCCTTGACTTCTGCCCCAGTTACTTTTGCTGGATACTAAGGCAAAGGCCCCTCTGGGTCCCTGGCCTGCCTGGTAGCTCTGTCCTTGGGCAGATAGACACCTGTTTATCCCTGACCCGGCTTGGAGGCCACCTGCTTTCCTCCACAATGAAGGCAGTGGCCAGGGACCCAGGACCCATTGCCCTCACCCAGTACCAGCAAACAAAAAAAGGGGTTGAAAACAGAGAGGGGGCCCTGAGTCTTAGTTTCTGGAGGCTTCTGTGGTATGTAAATGAATTTGTTATCATTTTCTTTCTTTCTTTTCTTTTCTTTCTTTTTCTTTTGTCAGTCGTTGAGCACTCTGGACCTGAGCACTGTCCCTGAGCTCTTTAGCTCAAAGCTAGCGCTCTACCACTTGAACCACAGCACCACTTCTGGGTTTCTGGTGGTTCATTGGAAATAAGAGCATCACGGACTTTCCTGCCTGGGCTGGCTTTGGACCACGATCCTCAGATCTCAGCCTCCTGAGTAGCTAGGTTTACAGTTTGAACCACCAGTGCCCAGCTATTTTTTGAGATATAGACCGGCATTTTCTTGGGCTAGCCCGAGCTGCTATCCTACTACTTACAACTCATGAGGGAAGGGAAAAGAAGGGAAGAGGGGGGGAGGGATAGGACCTTGTTTTCCAGGAAATAATATTCCACACTGCCATAACTATCATGTCACTGTTCTGGGACCAGATCTCCTCTTCATTGTGGGAATGAGAAGCTCACTGCAGAAAGAAAGAAAGAAAGAAAGAAAGGAAGGAAGGAAGGAAGGAAGGAAGGAAGAAGGGAGGGAGAAAGAAAGAAAGAAGGGAGGGAGAAAGAAGGGAGGGAGGGAGGGAGGAAGGAAGGAAGGAAGGAAGAAAGAAAGAAAGAAAGAAAACCAATTGTTTCTATGTTCCCCTGTGACTACAAGGGTTCTACTTTTTAAACCATTTTTCATTGTATACTCTTTATCCCCCCCCCCCATGATGCTTAAACTCAAGTGCTCTACCATTTGAGCCATACTTCTAGCCTGGCTTTTTGTTGGTTATTTTGGAGATAGAGTCTCATGGACTATTCTGTCAAGGCTGGCTTTGAACCCCAGTCCTCTGAATCTTTGTCTCCTGAATAGCTGGGGTTATAGGAGTGAACCATCAGCGCCTGCTTTTTATTATCTTTTCCTTATTGACACTATTTGGGACTCTTAGAATGTGCATGTATTGCAAAAATACATTTCTTGTCCTCAAAGCTTTTCTTTCTTTCTTTCCTTTCTCCTTCCTTCCTTCCTTTCTTTTTTCTTTCTCCTTCCTTCCTTCTTTCATTCCTTCCTTTGTCCATTCCTTTCTATCTTTGTTCCTTCTTTCCTTCCAATATTTGCTCCTCTCTCTCTCTCTTCTGGTCAATCAAGTCAAAATGATCAGGATCTTAGACAAAGAGTTTATTTGAACATTTGAAGCTGAAAACCCATTTTGAAAAGCAAATGCTTGGACTCTATTCTTGTTTGTTGGTGAATGTTTTAAGTCTGGCTTCAGCATTCTGGAATACTCTCAGGTTAGTGGAGAATTCTGAAGTTACACACTTGTATCAATGGCTGCAGGACCTGCAGCTCTAATGCCCCAGCGCCTGTGTGAACTGAGTGCTAAGTGGAAGGAGAGTAAGAAACCACAGTGTGGGGAGAGGTCTCCCTGGCCTTTACCTGCCCCCTCTCCTATCCCATGCTCAGAGAGGCTGAGAAGAATCTGAACAGACTGCTCTTGCAAAATCCCTCAGAGACCACTATACTCATGTCCTCAAGCCTTCCCGCCACACCTTTGATGACTGGCCTTAAAATACCATGTTCTCTGGGTCCCTGACTCTTAGTTTCTGGAGGCTCCTATGCTAAGCAAATGCTAGCTAGAATTTGTGATGATTTTCTTTGGTTAATCTCTTTGGTTACAGGGTCTCAGCCACAGGCCTTGAAGTGGATGAGGAAAAGATATTACTTTTCCCTTTTTTTTTTCCTTGTCAGTTATGGGGCTTGAACTCAGGACCTGGGCATTGCCCTTGAGCCTTTTTTCTCAAGGCTAGTGCTCTCCCACTTTGATCCACAGCTCCAGTCTGGTTTTCTAATGGTTGATTGGAGATAAGAGTCCCACAGACTTTCCTGCCTGGGCTGGCTTTGAACTGTGATCATCAGATCTCAGCCTTCTGAGTAGCTGGGATTACAAGCATGAGCACCAATACCTGCCTCCTACCCAGCTTATATTGGTTGGGGTCTCCTTTTTTTTTTTTTTTTGGCCATGGTTGGTCTCAAACCTCCATCCTCCTGATCTACAACTCCTGAGTAGCTGGAATTACAGGCATAGAGCCACAGCATGCAACCAAGACAATCCTTTCTCTCTTGTACAATATTCATTCACAATATTCAAACCAAGAAAGTCAGTTCCACAGAACAAACATTTGAAGCTGTGTTTCACCCCAAGATACTAGCACTCAACATATCCCCATCAGCCCTATTTCCTGCTTCCCACTGTGATAAGTTTATGAAACTTATTGCGGCAAGGATGGCTCAAGAGCCTGCCCTTACCCCTCCCTTATCCGGGCTTTTACAGCTAGTTGGATAAATCCTAGTGAAAATTTATTTTTTTTCTGTAACAATCTTCTTTGCCTCTTGATTATAGTCCTTATGCACAATCC
The DNA here is from genome assembly GCF_000151885.1 of Dipodomys ordii. Lineage (NCBI taxonomy): Eukaryota > Metazoa > Chordata > Mammalia > Rodentia > Heteromyidae > Dipodomys > Dipodomys ordii. The sequence goes on from NW_012267266.1 coordinate 1,386,848, forward strand.
TGCCTAATTAGAATGATTTCATAAATGCATCCTAAGAAAGCAGTGTGGCTCAATGGTTTCAGTCAAGTTCTAATGTAGAGCCTTGAATGGAGCCCCAGCTTTACCTTCTCACTGTATGACTTTGGGCCAAACACTCCACCAACATTCTTTCTCCTTCCTTCCTTCCTTCCTTCCTTCCTTCCTTCCTTCCTTCCTTCCTTCCTTCCTTCCTTCTTTTTTTCCTTCCTTCCTTCCTCTTTCCTTTCTCTCTCTCTCTCCCTTCCTTTCTTTCTTGGGTACTAGGGATTGAATCCAAGACCTCACACTTGCTAGGCAACTTTGAACAACTCTACTATTTGAGTCATTCCTCTTCTGTCTGTATTTTATTGATTTTTTTTTAAATCTCACTTTATCCAAGTTGGCCTTCAATTGATGATCTTCCTGCTTTAGCCTCCAGAGTAGCTGGAATTTCAGGAGTGTACAACTATGCCCAGCTGTCACTGACTGCAGTTCATCTCCTGGAAAATGGTGATGGCAACAAGGCCTGCTCTAGCACACAGTGGATTCTCACTACCTGCTTGCTGTTGTTTGTCCTAAGTGAGTAGTTTTCCCTCGTTACAATTTTCTGGTACACGCTGACAGAAAGAGAACACATGGGGATGAGTGAATGGTGGGTGGCCCACCTAACTGGGGGGTCAAGTTCATCTATAATCCAGCTAACTACCACTCAGTCATGATTGGCTATCCAATGTGGCCTCACAGGACCACAGGCACCAGGAAGGGGATGAGACACTTCCTATTCTCTGAAGCAACCCTTCAGCCCTGTGTTTTGCTGCCCACAGCTATATACCACCCCCAAGCCAAATGATCCCTGACTGACCTTTTTAGTAAGGCACCTTTCCACCAGCAAGGACCTACTTAACCTTTATCCACTGTGACTTGGTTGTTTGAGATCCTCAGATGTGGACTACCTATTCAGGAGTCAACCATCCTGGAGAAACTCAGACTCCCCTCTGGAAGCCAGTGCCCCCATCACCAGGATGTCCTATGACATAGCTTCATGGGGGGAGGGTAAATATTTAGTAATAGTAGATGGTGGTGCAGTAGGGTGTTAGAGTACAACTCAGCCACTTCAAATGATGTGACACGATTGCAACAGATACTCAAATTCAACTCAATGAAACAATAGACTAATAGCAGTTGGTACAGTTGCTCTGACCTTATTTGTGGCCGCCTAACATTTCTGTCAAAACTCTAACCTCCCAAAATGACTAAGTTTGGAGGAAGGGTCTGTGAGGGGGGTGACAAAGTTTAAATGGGGTCATATGGGTGGGATCCTAATCCCACAGATTATATATAAAAGTGCCAGTCATCATGCCTCATGGCCTATGCTACATGGGAGGTAGAGATTGGAAGCAAAGTTAGTGAGACCCATCACAAATAAGCTGGTTATGATGGTGCATGCCTATAATCCCAGCTATGAAGGAAGCATGAGTTTGAAGATCGAAGCCCTGGGTAAAAACACGAAACCCTGTCTAAAACATAACTTAGCCTAAAAGGCCTAGGTGCAGGACTTCCATGCTAGATTATCTGCCTAGCAAGTATGAGGCCCTGAGTTCATATTCCAATTAAGAGAGAGAGAACCAGAGAGAGAGGGGAGAGAAGGAGGGAAGAAGGGAGGGAGGGAAGGAGGGAGACAGAAGGAGACAGAGGGAGAGAGGGAGAGAAAAGTTTGGTGATGATGGCTTACCTGTAATTTTAGCTACTCAGAAGCCTGAGATCTGAGGATCAAAGCCAGCCCACAGAAAAAAAGTCTTAAGAGTCTTTTAAAATCTCCAGTTAACCAGCAAAAAAGTTGGGCTGGAAGCATGGTGTAAATGGTGAGGTAACAGCTATGAGTGAAAAACAAAAACAGGGAAGAGTGGGAGGCCCTGAAAGTTCAAGCTCCAGTCCTGACCAAACAAAAAAGAAAAAGGAAAAGGGAAAGACACCACAGCTCTGTCTTTGCCAGATGAAGACAAGACACACACTGGCCAGAAAGGATGGATCAGCATCAACTCCAGGGGAGCTAAATCAGCCAGCACCCTGATTCTGAACTTTGCAGACTCCAGAAGGAAAAGAGCCCCCCCCCAATCCTTGTAATGTCAGCCCAAACGGACTAAAAACGTGTTGTGGAGTTGGAGAGTTTTGCAAAAGGCTTTCCCATGCATAGTCTGTGTGTCTACATCGCACCCCCACACCCTCCGCCCCAGACGTTTGCAAGGGTGGTTTGCACACGCTGGACTTGGGTAGGTGGTGGTGTATCCCTGACTCCTCCATGGGGGGTGGCAAGGTGGCGGCTTCTCCCCAGCAAAGCCACCCACCCAGCGCCAGGACAGGACTGGCAGAGGAGTCGCTTTTCCAACTCGTCCCGACATGTGTTTCCCTAACGCGGTTTGTGGCCGCTTTCTTGTCTTATCGCTCCTCCCGTGACCTTTGCGGGTTACAGACTTACTGACTGGAGCCAGGTGGATTTGTTTGATTTTTGTTGATGGTTATTAGGAAGAGGAAGTGCCAGAAGGGATTACCTCAAGTTTAAACCTATTTCCAGCAGAGTCCCGAGGCCTTTAATTACATATCTTGGGTCTGTTTGGTACAGAAGTGGTCAAAGATGTGCTTTTTATCTCCCCTGGGATCTCCTGTGGCTGGCAGCATTCCGCCTGTGCCTGACGTTCCTGTGAACTTGAGCTGTGAGCTTCTGCGGCTTGGGGGTGGGGGGCTGGGATGGGGAGGATGGAGGATATCATGATGTGGAAAACTGGGGAGAGGCATGTTCCAAATCACCAGATGTGGGGGACCTCTAGGAACTGCACCCGACAGAAAGCTGGGATGAGGACAGTTGGAATCAAATACCCAGCTAACCTTCTTCTCACTCCATCCTTCTTTCTGCACAGATTTATCTTGTATCTTGTTACTGGGAGACCAACAGCGCATGCCCCACGAGGTGTCATAGGGGGTCAGGGATTGCCTCGGGGGATGATCAGGATGCCCACTCACCTTTGGAACAGACAATGCCATTTGGGGCTGCAGGTGAAACCCATCAGATCTATTTACCAGCTGTTGCTTAGCAAAACTTCCCCCCCTTTGATTTCTCCCTGCAAGTAAAGAGCTTGGGAAGGCACAAGTCTGTTTCTGTCCTTTTTCCAACTTGCCAAATTATGAAGTTACTTAAGGCCTAGGACTGGCAACTTTCATGAGTAAAATGCAGGTTTCTGGGGGTGGGGGCTGGGAAGAGAGGACATGGTCACTGAAGCGTCTTCATACTTTTGGAATAACACTCAAGTCGGGAAATTAGGAATTATTCTTCAACGGTTTGAAGTAAACACATAGTAATGTAAGGCAAATGTAAGCACAATTTCAGACAATTGGACTTTAACTTTCCCTGTAATTTATGGCCCAGGGGGATTTAGGGAGGACCATCTGGTAAGAAAGGAATTGGGAAGAAATGAAGTTTCATGAGCACGTCCTTCCAGACCAGACCAGGTCCCCTTACTGCCCACTGTCTGCACCTTCCAAATCAGTCTTGCATTTTACGCTTACACACACACACACACACACACACACACACACACACACACCAGACAGCTCCCACAGGCCAAAACACATGACTACTATGTACAAATTCTCCCGTGCCTCTGCAATCCTTCAACCCCTTAAAGCAGACTGAGTTATGCACTTGTTCTTGGAATCTTTGCTCTCATCAGAGCAATTTTAGCAGGCCCTAAAAGACTCAGGCACAGAAGAGCACCCTCCCTGGGCTCACCCTACCTTCCTTGGAGGCTCTCAAGAGCCACAGTTAGGCCCTGAATCTGTTCTTGTGCCAGAAAGAGAGTGATACCTGGGGTGAGTGGTGTGAAGCTGATTCTAGTTTACCCACAATTCTGCCGCACCTTTACATCTTAGATTGGGGTTCTCAATGTGCAGTACCAACACACCGATGGCAGGTTGAGTGATGTCACGTGGTAAATGACATTTTCCATGATAATAGTTTTGTTCTCAAGTATAAATTCAAGAAAAATGAAATTAGCACATCAAAGACTACTTCATGGACATTACTTAGGATGAGTGTAATAACCAATCTAATTAAATAACAATCTAATTAAACAACTATATGGTATGTGTGATGTACAAATAGGGCAGTTTAGGAAAAAGAGGATCTTTCACTGGCTGGATCCTCTAACAGCATTCTACGGTTTGTATATGGGTACCAAGTGCAGGTCCTGCCTCTAGCATTACTTAGCTCTGCATACTTGAGCAAGTCAACTCCTCAAGACTCAGTGCCTTCATCTGAAATAAAGAAACAAAAATTTCTATCTCAGAAGAGCATTCTGAGAGTTAAATAAGGTAATATTTATAAAGGGCTTTCTTCAGCACCTGAATACAGTAGAAGGCAAGGACTCATTCCTAAAATAGGATACCCACCCATCTCTCCATCCTAAAGACTATCTTCCAAATAGTACAGAAATAGTTTGGAATCACAGACCAGTTCCCAAAGAATGTACATGGATGGACTGGCATGTAGCTTAGGAGTAATAAAGTGCTTGCCTAGCATGCCCAAAGTCCTGAGTTTTAATCCCAGCACCAAAAAAGGCAAGAGCAAAACAAAACAAAAAACTATGAGACATATTTTCATCTTTTTACTTTTTTCCAATATTGAGTCTTGCACTCAGGGCCTCAAACTTTTGCTTAGCAGTTTTGCTCAAGGCTGATGGTCTGCCATCTGAGCCACAGCTCCACCCTTGGCTTTTTGGTAGTTAATTGGACTGAAGTCTCATAAACTTTCCTTCCTGGGCTGGCCTTGAAGTGGGATCCTCATATCTCAGCCTCCTGACTAGCTAAGATTATAGGCATGAGCCACCAGAATCCCCAGGCCTCCCAACTGCTACCTCCTTTAATGACCTCCTGCATAGACTACACACTGCAAATCTGTAAACTAAGGCGGGTAATGAGAACCATCTCCATCTACTTCATCACATCAAGGCCTGGAGTCATCTTGCATTCCTAAGCCAGACTTTGGTTCTCTTGGACAATAACAGCTATTTTTTTTTTCCTATATGTCTATCCATCTCTTCAACACTCAGAAACCAGCCTATTCTCCTTGCCCTATTCAGCGTGGTGCTGCCTAGCTGTGCAATCTTTAACTGGGCGCTGATGGAGCTGGTAAACTGCAGAGGCTGGAAAGTGTGTGTAGAAGTCCTGGGTGATAAGCTACTGATACAGGGTGCCTGTGCTTCCGCAATTTCTATTTAAACACTGATAGACCCTGAAGCAAACAAGAAACCCTTTGTGCTCTCAGTGTTTACAAGCCACCAGCTGATCTGACACATTCACAGTGGTGGATGTGGTGGGAGAAAGACATTTCCTGCCCTTTGTCTCATAAATAAATGTATGCAAGCAAATCATCAATCCTAGGACTCTGGAGCTCTGTGTCTACTCTTAAAACATTTCACAGATATCTCTTAGCAATTGAGATTTAAGAAAGTTTTCTTTAAAAAATTCCCTACAGATCAAACAGGACATGTGGGCCAGCTCAACCCATGACTGGCGGGCTCACCACACAGGGAAGAGATACATGACTAAGTTCATGGGGAAGCAAGAAAGGGAGCTGGTGAGTTTACTTGCATGTACTCCAGAAAGGAGGTAAGATGAAGACCAAAGAGGCTCCAAGGCTGCCTGGAGCTTGAGGACACGGTTGTTAGTCCTTTTTTTTTTTTTTTGTCGGTCATGGGGCTGGAACTCTGGGCCTGAACGCTGTCCCACAGCTCTTCAGCTCAAGGCTAGCATTCTACCACTTGAGCCACTGTGCCACTTCCGGTTTTCTGAGTGGTTTATTGGAGATAAGAGTCTCATGGCCTTTCCTGCCTGGGCTGGCTTTGAACCATGATCCTCAGATCTCAGCCTCCTGAGTAGCTAGGATTACAGACATGAGCCACGGGTGCTTGGCTTTTTTTTTTTTTTAAATAACTATTTGAGTTTTGACTTTGCAGGTCAGCCAACTAACAATTTGTTCCAAGTGCAGAATCCTAAGCTGCAGCCTCACCTACCCAAACCAGGCCTGCTTGGAACAAGATACTCAGGCCATTCATTCCTCCTTCAAGTCTGGGCACACTGGATTGAAGCCTTCCCAAGCTGCTGGGAAGGTATATGAGAGAAAGGATTGTGATCTTTTTCCTCTAAGGTTTACAATAGCTCTTAAATATTGAGATTTTTTTTAAAGTCAGTTTTAGAATATGGGAAAAGTAATGATCATGAATCCTCCAAATCTGAAAAAGTTATTTCCTGAGAATAACTCAGCACATAGGCATCAATTAGACAACTTCAAACAGTCTTCTATGAGGTCATAGAAGACTGCTCTGCTCTTCAAGGCCTAACCAGGGCACAGTCCCCCTGAAGCATTGTTCCTGTATATAATAGAAGTGATGGTATTTTGAGACATTAAAAAAGTATCCTAGATTTAGTATTATTGACAAAAGATAGGTTTGGTTTTGGTTGACACAGAATTTCACTATGTGGCCAGGCTAGCCTTTAATTTCAGATTCTCCTGCCTCAGCCTCCTGAGTTCTAGAATTACAGGTGTAGCCTCCACACTCAGCCCAGAAGATAGGCTCTTAAAAATCAGAATTAAAAAGCTGGGTGCCAGTGGCTCACGCCTGTAATCCTAGCTACTCAGGGGGCTGAGATCTGAGGATCACAGTTGAAAGCCAGCCCAGGCAGGAAAGTCTGTGAGACCCTTATCTCCAATTAACCACCAGAAAACCAGAAGTGGCTCTGTGGCTCAAGTGGTAGAGTGCTTGCTTGCCTTGAGTTGAAGAGCTCAGGGACAGAGCCCAGGCCCAGAGTTCAAGACCCATGACTGACCAAAAAAAAAAAATCAGAATTAGCAATTTAAACTCCTGCAATTGTACATATTAAATAGTATATAATCTAATAAAATATTAGTGTGAAAGGAACAGTTTCTATATAAACTAGGAGACTGTTCTGAATAATGTATAAAGATGAGTCATTAAAACAGTGGCTGCTGACTTAGTAAAAGATGCAAATAAAATAGATAAAATTCTAAAGTAAAAATCAGAATTAAAATGTTTCCACAATGAATGCATGTTACTTTTGTTTTATTGAAAAACAAGGGAGGGGTATTCGTTAACCGTCAGGAGTGCCTGGGTTTGGATTCTTCCTATCTGCTGTGTGACCTTACCTCATTTACTGGATCTCTCTGAGATCCAGCTCCCTCAGTATGAAGCAGAAGTATCAAACTTGCAGGTATTGAACTATTGAGGGTTAGAAAATCCCGTATGAAAGGAGTTAAACAGTACAAGAACACAATAAATGCTTACTGTTAGTGATTACTCTAAAATTAATATTAAAATCCTGTTTGAAATAGAGCAAGATGCATTGGTTTACTAGGGAGATACCTGGCCCTAAGCCTGTCTATCCAATGTTAGCCTAAGAATTGCAGGAATTGCTTCATCGGAGCCTTAGCCAAAAGAAGACTGAGATTGTCAGCAAGGCCATGAGGATGTCTCAGCAGCTGTCAGGGGTGAGCTCTGGTCCAGGTAAGATCCAGTCATCTGGCTCTCAATCTTGCTTTTAAAATTTTTTTAAAAATTTTAATGTTTTGGTGCTGGTCCTAAACTTGAACTCAGGGCCTGGGCACTGTCCCTGAGCTTTTGTGCTCAAGGCTAGCACTCTACCACTTGCACTGATGCTCCATTTCCAGCTGGTTAATTGTAGATGAAAGTCTCACAGACTTTCCTGCCTGGGGTGACATTGAACCTCGATTCTCAGACCTCAGCCTCCTGAATACTTAGGATTACAGGCATGAGCCACAAGTGACTGGCTTCAACCTCTATTTTTTTTAGTATAAAATGAGGACAGGAAAGACACTCATGGCTCATGCCTTTAGTCCTACCCACTTGAGAAGCAGAGATTTGAACTGAGGCCAGCCAAGGCAGGAAAAGACTCCATCTCAACCACTTTCTTGGCAAAGTTGTGCACATTTGCCATCTTGTAAATAGGAGGATCATACATACCAGCCTGGGAAGAAAGTGAGACTCTAACTAAAAATAACCAGAAAAGAGGGGTGACATGGTCTAAAAAGAAATGTATTCTTTACCTGACTTAAGGAACTGTAACCCCTCTATATAACACCTTTATGATAATAACTAAAAAATAAAAAGTAACAGGAAGGGTCTGGGTCCTAAGTTTGATCTCCAGCATGCAGTAGGGACAGGAAAGAGTGACAGTACTATCTCCCTCCAAGTGTGGGAGCGGTGAATAAATGAGGTAATGCCTACAATGAATGGAACAGGGTACTTAATACATGGTAAGTGATCCATAAAGGTACCCATTACTATTTATAACAAGCATCTGTAAGACAATAATTATATATATCCTGTCATTAACCCTTGGCATCAAATAATTTGATGTGAATTTCAGACCTGCAGAGAAGCGGAATCTCTACTGGACACCTCCAGATGAAAGGAGACCAAGGAATAGAAGCCACTGTCAGACTGCTGCAAAAGCCTAACCTCCCTCCTCCTCAGCCATGGAACGAAGAGAGAGGAGGTATTAGAAGTTGGCTTAAAAACCACTATCATTTAGGATTTGTCAGAACTAGTTGAAAAGCAGAAAAAGACAAGATAATCTCCAGTGCACTAAAGGACTATAAAAAGAAACTGGATGTCTGACCTAAGCAGACAACTTAAGGCAGCAGACATTAGCTGTTGTATTAGTTCTACCTTATGCAAAAAAAAAAAAAAGATAAAATTCCCCAAATCAAGGCTGAAAAAGCAACAAGTGGACTTTTGGGGACACTGAGAGATGAATTCTAAGAGTTGGTATGGTTTACAAAACCAGGGTGGTTTAGAAGGCCTTGTAGGATCAAGGGGAGCAAGATAATGTGATGACCCAAAAGCAAGTGAGGGGGCGCACGCGGGACAGCTCTTCCAAGCCAGTTTACCAGTGCAGATCCCTTTTTGTGGACAAAATCTTAATGAAATTCTAAAATACTTTGAGTAAATTCATGGACAGGTTCAATGTTCATACTTGCTTCACTTAGGTTTACAAATGAGAACACAAATAATAATAGGTTAAATGAACATTAAGATATACATATTTTATTATATTTTATGTGTGCCACCAGTGGGGTTTAACCCTTGGGCTCTGCTCACTTTTGCTTTTTTTCTTAAGGCAGGTACTCTACATTTAAGCCACAGCCTCACCTCCAGCTTTTTGCTGTTTAACTGGAAGTAAGAGTTTCTCAGATTTATCTGCCTGGGCTACCTTTGAATCTGGATCCTCAGATCTTAACCTCCTGAGAGTAGCTAGGATGACAGGTGTGAGCCACCAGTGTCTGGCTCTGTTATATTTTTTAATAGTTAAAAGATGTTATTAGGTAAAATTCCAATTCAAAGCCTAAAGATTCCTAGTACTTTGTGGGCAATCACTTTGAAAGCATAGTGGGGGGGGGAATGCAACTTGAGGTTAACACTGCCAGGTGCTTTTCCACAGAGGGCTGCCAGCTGCCATAGACCCCTGAGGATATCTGATATCATAACATGAGGAAGAGCACCAGTGTCCTCTGTTTAATGACCAGGCCAAATGAAACAGAAGCAGTACAAAGAGGTAAATGCTGTTGCAAAGATCACATCTGTACTATTTTCCCAAGTAAAGGGAGAACAGGCAGGGCATATCAGGGCAGGCTTGGATTTATAAGGATGGTGACAGGAGCAAGTACAGGCCAGGCCTAACTATCCAAAGGCACAGGAAGGCCAACTGTAGAGCATCAAGAAAAATAAAATGTGATTTTCTTGTTGGGTGGATGGGGTAAGGTGGATGAGGAAAGAAGACAGAAAGTGACTAGCATTCAGCTGGACAGCAGTGGGTCATACCTGTAATCCTAGCTTTTCAGGAAGCTGAGATCTGGAGAGTCATGTTTGAGGCCAGCCTGGAGACTCCATCTCCAAAATAACCAACAAAAAACAGCACTGGAAATGTGGCTCAAGTGGTAGAGTGCCAGCCATGCAAACATGAAAAGCAAGGTCAAGGCCCTGAGTTCAAACCTCAGTCCTGCTAAGCCAGGAAAAGGAAAAGGGAAAAGGAAAGGAAAGAAACGACTATGAAAGAAAAGAAACTGACTTAGAGTTTTGATGGCACAGGAGATGCAAAGAAAGAGCAAGTAGCCATTGAGAAAATAGCCCTATCTAAAGCTGTATAAAATTAGGACAGGAAAAGACAGAAATTGAGTAACAACCAGGCACTGGTGGCTCACACCTATCTTCCTAACTACTCAGGAGACTGAGATCTGATGATTATGGTTTGAAACTAGCCTAGGCAAAATGTCTATGAGACTAATCTCCAACTAACTACCAAAAAAGCCAGAAGTGGAGGTGTGGCTCAAGTAATAGAGTGCCAGCTTTGAGTGAAAAAGCTAAGTGCCCAGGCCCTGAGTTCTAAGTTCAAGACCCAGTACACATTCTCTCTCTTTTTCTTTCTTTCTCTCTCTCTCTTTTTCTTTCTCTCTCTCTCTCACACACACACATAGAGAAGAAAAATAAGTACTGATAAATACTGAAAGTACAGAGGGGAGGTGTAGGAAGGCTGGGGAGAGGGTAGTGATGAGCAGGGAAAGTGGCAGAGAATTTAAAGCAAGTGCAGAAAGAAACAAGCAAGGGATAAACAGTTCAAAGGGTGCTTTGAAGACCTAAATCCACACAAAGATAGTGTACAGCAAACCTTGTAATGTAACACAAATGGCCTAAGGAAAAAAAGAGGCTGCAGTTTCAGCCTATAGAAGTCAGGAAATGAGCATCTGAGTTTATTGGATTTATAGTGTTTTGATGTGACTGAGTGCTGAAAAATTATTTGCCAGGAAAAGGGAGGCTATGGTTGCTTGCTGGTAAAGAACGTGAAATAATCCCTTTTATAGTCATCTGTGTAGCTCAAATGAACATGGACATAAGTTCCTATATAAACACATGATGGTGTTACCAGAAAAGCAAAAGTAACTCAGATTTTCATGTGGACTGTAGCTAGAAGGAAAAGAATGGTGTGATTTATCAGGGATGGATTTATCAGCCTTTAGGACTGAAGGAATAAAGGCAGGGCTTATGCCAGCTACATGGTCCTGAGAAAGAAATGAATGCCCTGGGTTTAAATTACAGGTTTGAGCTGTTAATGTCCTATCCTTAGATTCAATGCTGTAGCTAGTTAAAGGGCAACAAAAAACTGTCTTCTATGTCAGGCATTTTTATCTACATCACTCTATTTAGAGCTCAAAACAGTCCTATGAGAAAATATTCTGGCACACAGATTGGTAGGCCAGAAAGTAGGGATGTGAGGGCTCTAGCCCTGGACTATCAGGTTCCTGCTGGTAATGCCTCTTGGAAGATGGCTTTTAAGCCCTGGCCTCCCATCCTTGAGATAATTCCTCTGCCATCCTTTTAGGCCCTATCTGGGTGGCCTCTCTAGGTGCCAATAATTTCTCCCTCTCTTGAGAGTATTTGGTTTTTAGGGATATCTTTAGTAGCTTCTGAGAAAAAAAAAGTTAGCAGCAGGTAATCATAGTTTGAATATAATGAAAAAATATAAACCACTATGCAAATAAGGCACAGAGATATCACCAACACACTGAGAATCAAGACTAGACTCCCCTTGTGGCCAGAGATGTCATATACAATAAACCTTGGTCGGCCTAAGGTCATACACATCCTAATTGGTTAAAGAAAAATGATACTGGAGTTGCAGAAGGCAGCACATCAGTCTCATAATCTGAAGGTCCTAAGTTTGAACCTCAGAGGGGGCAATGTACTTTTCTCACTCAACCCAAAAGAAGAAAAGCAAAAATGATACTGGGGGCTGGGAAGGTGGCTCAGTGGTAGAGTGCTTGACTTGCATGCATGAGGGCCTGGGTTCGATTCCTCAGCACCACATAAACAGAAAAAGCCAGAAGTGGCGCTGTGGCTCAGGTGGTAGAGTGCTAGCCTTGAGCTGAAGAGCTGAGGGACAGCGCCCAGGCCCTATGACCAAAAAAAAAAAAAAGAAGATATTGGGCTCAATGGTAGAGTACTTGCCTAATATCTCTAGACACACACACACACACACACACACACACACACACACACACACACACACACACACATTTTCTGAGTGGAAGCCCAAAGTAACTATATTCAAAAAGCCACAAGCTGGGTATGGTGGCATAAACCTGTAATCCCAACTGCTTGATTGGCAGAAATAGGATTGTAGTCCCAGGCCAGCCAAGACAAAAAGAAACAAAAGCCAGATGAGATGGGGCCATGGTTCTAATAGTTGAGTGCTTACCTAATAAGCCTAAAGCCCTGAGTTCAATCTCCAGTACAAAAACAAAACAAAACAAATAAAGCCAGAGTGAAATTATTTATAATACATAGAAACTATTTTTTTTCCAAAAAAAAAAAACCCTGATTACTGCTAACTCAAGTAACTATCCAAATTTCATTTGCAAGTTTTTCTGAGGGGGATAAAACACCATAAATGGAGGCAAAGCTACGGTGACTTGGATTCCTTGGCCTTTCTTCAGCTGTCTAGGTTACCAAGGGAGCACTCTAGAGTGTTGGTTTGGATAAACTTATGACCTCTATTTGGCCTAGGGTTCCTGAAAATTTTATGGAAAGGTCACTAATAAACTAAGTGTCTAAGTGCTCCACCATCTAGTTAAAAAATAATAACTGCTACTGGTGCTTACACTACATATTTTCTGCAAAACACATTTATTTACCTTTCCTTCTAATAAAATACACCCAGCAATAAATAAAAGGCCATAAAAATCCATGGTTTGCTATTAAACTTGATATACTTTTAATGACAAGTTTTAGTATACTGTTTTTGGATGGATTAAGTATTATTTGAAAACAAGCACCCCATGAGAATATGCCTGAGATTAGCACTTAGGTACAAACATAGAAATCTGTCTCGAACACAATGTCTGTACTGAGCATTTCATTCTCTCTCTCTGAAAGATCAGATTGCACTTTAAAATGGTCAATATACTTCTAGCAGTGAGTCACTTGTATAAAAATGCCACCATAAAACACATTAGACTTCAGGGGTTTTGTTTTGTTTTCTAAGTTTAAACTGCAGGCTAGTCAATTTAGCTCATCACGTTCCCACATAAGGGCTGTGGTAGCAGTCTGGAATTTCAAAGACATGTTTTCCTTTCATTTTTGTAAAGAAAACCCCTCAAATAGGTAGCCCACCACTTCTTGGAGACATAAGCATTATGTAAAGAAAAGTGACAGGAATAAAGGAAGAATTCTCTTTTTAATCCTTACTCTTTCCATTTAAGCTAGCTCCTTTTTATAGGGGGTTCCCAGCAATTAGCAGGAGTCTCACCCTGTGGGTCTGGAGGATAACAGCAGGGGCAAAGAACAAAGTGCAGATTTGATTTGCTGCTCTCCTCCAGCCCTCCTTTCTCAGCCAATCGGCTTCATTTCTCCTGGTACCCTTCTGGACCATCTCACCTTATTTTCTTTATCCATAAGGTCCTAGGGGAGGGATTCTTAATAATAAGGAATCTACTTAAAATTCCTTCTGAATCAATTAAGGGTTGAAAATGGCTCTAGAATTGAGTGTTTTTGTGGTCTCCTCATTTTAGAATTCTAGGCAAAGCAAACTGCTCAATCATCAGGTCTTTAAAAATAAAGTAGCAGTAGGTAATAAGCCACCCAAATTTGGCTTACCAAAAGCTTAGATGCACTCCTTTATCTCTTGCAGACAACTTAGGACAATGCTCTTGGAGGGTCACCACATGAAAGGAAGCACAGCCTGGGAACAGCAGACATGACATCTGTCTGTTCCATCTGTCACTGACATACCACACCACATATCAACTCCTAGAACTCTTCAGGGACCACTCCTTAAAGGGCCCATGATCCCAACTCCTCCTTTCCCTTTAAACCATTTCAAACAGAGGACAGTCCACTCTGTTCTTCAAGACCTCCTAGGAACAGTCCATAATCACTTTTAGCCAAATATTTAAAAATAACTTCCCTGTGGCCTTTCCCCATTGCTTTGGACACACATTCCTTCCTCACATAGTCTTGCCATAAAGAGGAGGAAGTAGTGTAGCCATGAGTTTGAGTAGACATACAGAAAGACAAGACAGTATTATTGTTTTTTTATGGTGCTAGAGAACAAACCCAGAGCCTCTGAGCTATACCCACAACCCCAGGCTGAAAGAACTTTTAACCACCAATCAATACCATGAAAATATTCTAATAAAAAATAAACTCATGGGGCTGGGAAGGTGGCTCAGTGGTAGAGCGCTTGCCTTGCATGCCTGAGGCCCTGGGTTCGATTCCTCAGCACCACATAAGCAAAAAAAGAAAAAAAAAAAATAAACTCATAACTTATTAAATGTAGGTACACAGGTTCTGCAAGCTCCTTCCAGTCTTCTCTGGGAGGTGATAGTTTTAAACATGGGGGCTTACCCAAACTCTTATTTGGAAGCTCTATGGAAATGGCACAGAAACTATGTGACCATTTACAACTAGACAGATGGACATTTGGAAAACAGAAATTCAATCTGAGTACCTAAATCTAGCAACTGCTAAAGAACTTAAGACCTCAGTTGTATATGAAATTAAAACCTTATTCTACGATAGTCTCAGGGATGAAATAACAACAAAAAAGACTATTTTTGTCTTGCATCTGACCATGGATACACAGAGTTAGGACTTTAGTCACTAAGTCAAATGTAGAAAGAGAAAGAAAAAAAGAACTCTTTATTTTGTTTCTTTAGGCCACCATTTTTTTCTTTAGGCCACTATTTTAACAACCACATGGTTACCAAACCATGCTAGTAATAAAAAGGTCTAGTGGAAACGTGGCTCAAATGATCTACAATGCCAGTTAATAAATCAGACATGTAAAATTCCTATGTTGATAACCAGAGAAGAAAGCAACACACCAAAATGACCTCAATGATACCTAAATACAGTCTGCTGAATACACTATGAAATGTTAAGTTAAAACACATACAGAAGCCAGGCTCACATCAGTAATACTAGCAATTCAAGAGGCTGAGATCTGAAGACCCAGGCTTGAAGCTATCCCAGGCAGGAAAGTCTGAGACTCTTATTTCCAATAAACTACTCAGAGAAAAGCTGAGCACTTGAGCACTTGAGCACTGTGGCTCAAGTGATAGAGCACTAGCTTTAAGCACAAAGAGGCTCAGGGACAGTGCCCAGGCCCCGAGTTCAAGCCCTAGAACTGGGGGGGGGGGGAATACAGAGGCTCAAGAAATAGATGGCTTTAAGAGCAGTAAGGGCACTGCTGCAAATGAGAGGGTTAGTAATCCAGGAAAACATCTCTCAACAGGAGACAAGAATGCAAGGTGACAATGGCTGCACTCTAGATGAATGTCAGAAGGGTCAGGCTGGCTGGCTGCAGCACATTATTCATTCTTTTTTCTCTATAAGTTTGTACTTCTCAGTGAGCCATTTTTCTTTGAGATTGTTTTGGGTTTTGTTTTTTTTTGGTTCCATTTTCTTGCTTCCCAGGCTGAGCCTATCACTCTTGGACCTTCCAAACAACTAAAGAAATGTCTCCCCAAGACTTAATAGAAATCAGGGATTGAGGTTTTTTTTTTGGCGGGGGGCTGGTATAGAACTCAAGGCCTTGTAAATGTTAAGCATGTACTCTACAACTGTTTTCAGTTGACTTTTGAGTAGGATGAACAGCTTCCAAAACAGGCCAGGTGCTTTTTCCCACAACTACTACCTCACCAATGCAAGAATCCTCTGCAGTTCATATAGTCTGTGTTTAGGTTTAAGAGATTTGCATTTAAACCTAATTTTACTGATGAACTCAAGATTACTAATTCATCAATTGATGGAATCAGGTAAAGAATAAAACCCCCAAGATTGAAAGTAAAAGTGGGTATCAAACCAAAGTGAAGTTTCAGTAATTCAGTGCAAATTCTGAGAATAACTACACACGTGAGTATTAAAATGCTATGCAGATGGTATATCTCACATTTTATAGACAGGGAGGTTGGCCTTGAGACAACAGCTCTCCATTCATCTATTTCACAGAAAAGCAGTTGGTTCTATAGTCATGAAGTTGTAGGTGATGGAATCTATTGAGCTATAAAATGATTTCTTCCCTGAATGCAATTACAAAATTAAGTTTGGTAATCACCTTTTCCTCCTGTAAACTTCCTTGCTCTCAAACTAAACTTTTGCTCCCCTTTGGGAATTTCCTGGTCTATTTCTCTGAGATTTTTTTTCCACTTTAGTGGTAGAGCCAACAAAGAACAAATATTCAGAGCCACTTGTTGAAAAGCACTAGTTGTGGGTGGCCTAAATGAATTAAACTACATATATATTTTTTAAAAACGTATGTGTATTGTATAGGTCAAAGGGAAATCAAGTCAAGAAATGCTTATTCAACTATCTTTACCTACTATAATTTATAGGCTTAAAATGTTTAACACAGACATTTTTTTATTTTTGGTGTGTGTGGGGGATTCAGTACTGACTTTGGACTCAGGGCATTGTGCTTGCTAGGAAGGCACTCTATGGTTAGAGCCATGATCCCTTCTCCTCCCAATAACACTCTACTCTCATTGTATTTGAGATAAAGTCTTGGATTTTGCCTAGGCTGGCTTGGACTATAGTCTTTCTATTTATGCATTCTGGCAAGGCTGGGATGACAGATGTGTACCATCATACACACTTTTTCTGTTGATGGAGTCTTGAAGTGGCCTGCTGTGATCTTTAAAATCCTGTCTCTGGACCACTTAAATTTAAAATTGGAATTCTATAATTATAGGAGTGAATTTCTCAAGTCCAGCTAAAACAAAAATTAAAAAAAAAAAAAGACAAACTAAGCCAGGTACCAGTGGTTCATACCTGTAATCCTAGTTACTCAGGAGGCTGAGCTCTGAAGATCTCAGTATCAAACCGGGCCGAACAAAAAAGTTCATGAATTTACAATTAACTGCCAAAAAAGCCAGAAGTGGAGCTATGACTCAAGTGGTAAGAGTGGTTACAGTCTTCAGTGAAAAAAGCTAAAGACAGCTCCAGGACCTGGGTTCAAGCCCCAGTACTGGCACAAAACCAAACAAACAAAAAATAAATAAATAAACGAACTATCTATGGAAATACAGTCTGCATTCTCTTAGATCTGCTCTCTCATCATTCCTCAATCACCTTCAGAAAGCCTAAAAGGTCATCAGATACTGGTGACTCACATCTGTAATCCTAGCTATTCAAGAAGCTGAGATCTGAAAGATTGGGGATGAATTCAGCCCAGGTAGAAAAGTCTGTGAGATTCCATCTCCAAAATACCAGCAAAAAAAAATCAGGCTGGAGACATATCTCAAGTGGTACAACACTAGGCTGAGCAAGCAAGCCAAGTAAGTACAAGGCCCTGAAATCAAACCCCAGTACTGCCAAAAAATAAACAACAAAAAACCCTGAAAGGTAAAAATTATAACAAGCAGAAAAATAAGGACCAACCAAATGCCAGCAAAAATTATAAAACATTCTACTAAGGTTTGAACATCAGGCCTTGTACTTGAGAAACCAATTAAGTTATATTCTTTATAGGACTTAACTGGATTCACCACTTAAGTTTCACCAAGGGCCCAGATCTAGTAGGTAATAGGGACCATGATTATTTTTTCAGAAAGTATGCTCTCTTCCTTAAGTTACTGTACAGTTCTATGTCTATTCTTGGCATGCTTTATGTTTAATATTTGATTATTAAAGTTTACAAGAGTCAGGGCCAAGTCTTTTTCTGTTCATGTCAATATCTACTGTGCCAAACCTCAAGAAGATTGGGGATGGTAGAAATAGGTAGAGTTAGATTCAAGCTAAGGCCAGGGTTCATTCCTGGGGTCTAATTTTGATGATACTTACCCTAGAACTTTGTCACCTTAGGCAACCACAAAACTGAATTATCACTTTTATTGGCTCTGATACTCATGTCAGTAGTTACAGCTTGATTTACCACTTATCATTAAGTATAAACAACTTATAACAATTTATAGCTAAGTAGAATACTTTTTATTATAAGACCACAGTAAAAACCAAGGAATTTATTTGTGCTATTGAAGACTCATGGTGGGTTCAAAGTTCAAATCAGATACAACAATAAAGTCAAGAGCTGAGCACAACTGATTCACTCCTTTAAGCCTAGCTACTCAGGAGTCTGAGAACTCAGAATCATAGGTAAGGAGCCAGGCCCAGCAGACAAATCCAATTTTAATCTCCAATTAACCAGCAAAATCCAGGAGTGGAAATGTGGCCCAAGTGGTAGTGCACCAGCCAAGAGCAGAAAACAGCTGAATGTGAGACCATGAGTTCAAGCTCTTGTACAGGCATAGAAAGAAAAGAATTACTATATTCTTCACTAAAAATCTTGTGTTTGGGTTGAGGTTGTAGCTCAGTGCTAATGCTTGACCACCATGCTTAAGGCCTTGGGCTTAACCCCTAGCACTACAAAATAAAAGTATTTTTTTAAAAGAAAAACTCAAAACAAAATTAGCAAAAATATTGATTCTTACTATTTTTTAATAAGTACATTTTAATATCTTTTATTTCAAAACAAAACAATCCAGCTTTCTGGGGGGGAAAAAGCAGCAGAAATTGGCATGCATTATACAACTGCAACAAGAAGGAAAGACACACCAGAGGCCCAGGTTCCAAACAGCCAGTTTAGTCTAAAACCTTTGGCAATTAACAGTGGTTCCTCTGTTTCTTCTTCCAAGATAATTATAAAGACTCACTCTTTAGCCAAAAGGGTTGTTCTTAACTTGCTACCTTGTAGCATTCCAAGTGTACTGCTGAGCAATTATAGTCCCAGCTATTAAGGAGGCTGAGGAAGGAGAATCAGTTAAGGCCAGACTGCACAACAGAATAAGACCGTCTCAACAATAGTGAACCTACCAACAGAAAAGAGAATTAATAAAAACACTGCAGAAACAGTAAAGATTCTAGATAACATAAGGTACCAATTTCCCATATCTGAAACAACTTTAAAAAAAATACTGAAAAGGATAGAGAAATCATCCCCTTCACTGTCTTAAAAGCTTATCAAATTATACGTTTACTTTGACAAAGTCAGCCACATGTGTACAAATAGGAATTCTAAATATTTCAGTTCACTGAATACAAAAAAAAACAATTAAGGCACAAGGACCTAAAGAATGAACACAAAGCTGGTCTACAGTATTGGAAAGTAATACAATTTAGGACCGAGTTTCTATTTTGTTTTACAGATAACTTAAATCCCCACAGGTCTCCCGAGATTTACTCAGATTGTTAGGGATCTTTTCATTCCATTATGACCTATAAAAACTTTCAAACCCTATTGGTATAATCTGATCCAAAAAAGTTTTGAGATTTTCATAAATGCCCTTCCTTTATTGCAAAACAAGTTAACTTTTAAATAAGAATACACAGATGGGTGTGCCTTCCCACCAGTTATCCTAGCACTTGAGATCATAAATTCAAAGTCAGCCTAAATGCCACAGTGAGACCATCTCCATAAACTAAAAACTGTAAAGCAATAAACAGGTCAGAATACTTATTATCAATGCAACAGACTCTTGGTGTTCCTGTTTGACTTCCAACAAACCTACCTTTCTGTGTATGATATAACCTGCAAAAGAATTCTTATGCTGATTCCAGATATTCACAGGCAGCAGTTAAGGGATCAATTACAGGTCTTATCCAGTGTTCTTACTTACATGATACTAAGTGATAGTGCTGTTTTATACAGTAAGACTGTCTTGCTGTACTGTTTCACTATATTTCATTTGAATAAGTAGAAAATGGAACAAATCAAACAATTATTTTATATACTAGTGGCTTCTAAATTTAAAACAACTAAGACAAGATTAGGAGGAGGAATGAGAAATCTATAGCCTCAACTGTTTTTTTTACCAATCAACAAAAAATGCAAACCAAAAAATTAAGCACTAATGTACAATAAAAGGTGCTACACAAGAGACATTTATTAATATTCTGTTGTATTTACAGTTTTAATATAGCAAACCAAGGTAAATTACCACTTGGGCAGAAAGCACATCATTCTACATTTATAACAAATAGGTTTCTGCTAACACATTGTAAAAGCAAGTAGTACAGTATGTTAGGGATCATCTCAAAAGTTCCAAGCTAATTCTTTCTTTATTCCTAGTAACTAATCCACTGGGATTCTAATCATACATAGGTCCAGAATTACATTTTAATAATTAAACTGCATTTATCTTTGTTCTTTCTATTTTATACTGTGACAACACTTTAAAATTCCTTAGGTACATACCACAGAACAAACAGGTACTGCAAAGTTTTGAATACAGACTACAAAAAAAAGAATGCTTATTTACCAATTAAGAACATTTTTTTTTAAATCATACCTTAATGTATTTTGCACTATGATTTTGCTTTCAGGTGTTTACACACAGTACAACTGAATGAATTTCTAGATTAACTTTAACAGTAAATATGGATTATGGGTAGAAATGCAATCATAACCAAAGTCTTAACTTTTGAGAAAACCCCTTTAAAACAATCAGCCTTATACATATCTTACACTAAAATCTTTAATTCCAAATTCAGTTTGAAATGGAAAATGAAAAAAGCAAGATTGCCCCCTACTGACTACAGGGACATGGCTCATGCTACTTAAAATGACTACAAATAATATATAAGGCATTATTAATACATCACAGACTTGATTGCAAGAGCTTTTTCAAACATTAACCACTAATGATTCAATGATTACAGAATTCTGCATTAACTATTAAAATTTTACACCTAGGAACAAATAAAGAGAAATGATCTTTTTCAACAGTACTTTATTTTTTAAAGCAGGTGATTATTCCTCTGTGTTCTGCATCTTGATTCACTTCCTGCAGGTGTTCTCTTGCTTCTTGAGAGGGAATTCATAAACGCAGGAAGGCCCTTGCCAGAAAACATCTGCCAGAAAAGGATATTGAGTAGTGAAATTCTAGTTAGCTTGTTATTTTGGCTAAGAGAAGGATGTAGTCACAAAAGAAGACAGGATGTTTGGAGATATGAGAAGTGCATTTTAACATAGTTTTAAGATTACTATACACTGACCTCATAGTACTGAATAGACATTCCATTTTCAGTTCTTAACATTATCGAGGCCTCCAGAAATAGAAAGAATGGGTATGCTTGCTCTAAAATCCCATGAGGTCAGAAGTTTTATTCTGTTAGCTCTTCTAACAAAAGAATGGAAGTAGTCATTCTTCACCCTATACTTAACCCTGTAAACTTGGACAGAACTCAAGTGCACAGGTAATTTTCCAAATATACCTGATGCTACTGTTTACCAACCACTGTTTACCAACCAGACAAGACATCCAGTGGAAGCAAATGAACTCATGCTATACTTAACAGATCATAGCAAATATTAAAAAAAACGACTAAGCTCAGAGATTTCACAAATATATACATTTTTAGAACAAATTTTCTTTAAAATCTGTACCAATGTACCAAGTACCAATGTACTTGGAGGGCATGTTTCTCTGAAAATAACAAATATATGTAACTCCTAATTTTAATATGCATGACTGAAGTACATAGTCTCAAAATAATGTCCTTACTTCTCCCCACAGTGCCTGTAATTGAATCAGGGTCTCTAAAGACCAAGGCTATACATACTTCATTAGTGCTCAAAGAAATAACTTGGAATAATTACAAGTAAATCCCTACCATAATACTAGAAAGAAACATACATTAACTACTTCATTGAGAAACTACTTTGTAGTTCCTAGCTCGGAATAACAATTGCATGGACTCAGTTCCATCTAGGCCCTTAGCTCCCTTTTTTATCTCTGCAAATTACTGTAACCAAGAAACTTTTTTGTTGTTGTTGTTGGTTGTAGGGCTTGAACTCAGGGCCTGGGCACTGTCCCTGAGCTCTTTTGCTCAATGATAGCACTCTACCACTTTGAGCCACAGTACCACTTCTGGTTTTCTGGTAGTTAACTGGAGATAAGAGTCTAGTCAGAGTCTAAAAGACTTTCTTGCCCACACTGGCTTTGAACTGTGATCCTCAGATCTCAGCCTCTGACTAGCTAGGATTATAGGTGTGAGCCATCAGCACCCAGCTTCTCTCTTTTGATAGAATACCGCATACATTTTTATTTTTTTAATGTTAATTTTATTTTTTTTATTCTGGTTATGGAGCCTGAACTCTGGGCCTGGGTGCTGTCCCTCAGCTCTTCAGATCAAGGCAAGAGCTCTACCACTTGAGCCATGGTACCACTTCTGGCTTTTTCTGCTTATGTGGTGCTGAGGAATCGAACCCAGGGCCTCAGGCATGCAAGGCAAGCACTCTACCACTGAGCCACCTTCCCAGACCAAGCATACATTTTTAAAAGGCTGTCAAAATGCAGAGAAGCTATAATACTGGAGAAAATTAATGAAAAAACAGTCCAACATTTTTCTGAATTACAAATTCAGGGTATTTGGTAAATCAGTGTTACTGATACAAGGGTAACTTTTTGGGCAGAAACATGAGACAGGCTTATTAAAAGCTGTAAAAACAAACAAAAAGAAAATCTATATACTATTATCAGATGGAAGTTTCTGAAATGAATCCTAACAAACCCAAGCCATTTATTTCTAGTTTCCACCAGTAGAAGAAAACAGATGCAACAATGGCGTACAAAAGCGTAGACAGCCTCCTTCATTCCTTGCTTCTTCATCAACAGTTCTAAAGATCCTCCAAGTCAAGCTTGCCACTAATAGTCATTCCAAATCTCCTAAGAGGATACCCAGGTTACCAAGGGTAAAATCTCAATCATCACACAGACTCCAGATGAAAGTCGGCTAGAGAGGTGCTGCTGTATAAAGCCTGGGTACCATTCAGAGTCGTTTGACTAAAGTATCACAAAGACACCAGCATTCAAAAGCTACAAGGCAAATAGAACTTAGGGGCTGCGGATACCTTTCTTAAACTGAATTTTTTTTTTTAAAGAAAAAAGTCCACTGGAAATATCATTTCTACTGTCTTGCTATCATACAACACAGTCTACTAAATCAAACTTTATCTTCAGGATGTCGTCCTTTAGTAAAAATAGGTGTACTAGGATATAGGATCATATTTCAATGATAAAGACTCCTAGCTTATTAATGCCAGGGACTAAAACTGTTTTCCAAGGAGGTGATCATAGTGGAGTACACCTGAAGCAGGAGGATCTCTAGTTAATGTCAACCTGAGTTATACTACGACAGAATAATTTTTTTAAGTAAATCTTTTCCTTTTATTTCAGATATGGTTAAATACATTTTGCTTCATGTCTATAAGAGTTTTTGGTACAATGCAAGTAGTGTTACAATCAACCATGTCGCACCTCACAGGTACTGACACTAACCTCTCATTTATCTCACAGATAAGGGAAGGCAGCAGTCTTAAGAACTTTTTTCCTGAGTAAAGAAGAAAAAGTTTCAATACTTATCAGGTTTTTTGTTGTTGTTGTTGTTTGGAGCTAGTCTTGGGGCTTGAACTCAGGGATTGGGTGCTGTCCCTGAGTTTTGTTGTTGTTTTTTTTTCGCTCAAGGCTAGTAATCTATCACTTGAGCCACAGCTCTACTTCTGGCTTTTTGGTTAAAAAAAAAAATTCCCTGTCTATGATCTTTCTGGCAACAAGTCAGCTTATGGTTAGGCTGTCACTTGGGCTATCACTATCAAAGAAATTAGGAGTCAACAGAAGAAAAGAAAGCCCTAATATGTCATCTGATGGTGTCCAGCCCCTTCTCTAACTGAACTAAACTAAATTTCTTGGAACTATAGAAACAAATTTTCTACATTTGGATTTAGATGGAGAGGTCGTATCCCTTTCAACTGAGGAGGGACCCTCAATCCTATGGATATTATATCAGGTTCCCTCTGGGGATCTCTGGAGAATGAGTAAGAAAGTCATTGGAATTGTAAATACTGCCTTAAGCCCCCAAGTCTCTTAATTCTGGAGCTCCAAATCCCCTCTGGGCATATCAGGAATGGTTCCAAACCAAGCAGGGTATTGACTCGAAGCAGGAAAGCAAATAAATGCTATTATGCTGTCCAATGAGGGCTATGCATATACCTGTACACATGTTTTTCTCAACACCTAAAGGATCCAGCATTAGTGTACCAAGCTCCTAACTTCCATCCACAGAACTGTTACTAAGGACTGCTGGCTTCAAATCATAGTTCTATAGATGCATTGTTTTAAATTTACAACACTCATATAAACATTTAAAAGACCCTCAGGCTTTCTCCTCACCTGACCACTATTTGTATGCATTAGAAGCACATAGTAAAGGTAGGCAATCCCCTCCTAACTTAATAATGAAGAGAACAGACAAAAGGATATTCTTAATCCATTGAGAAGTTCAGAGCTACCATTTACTACCCATACAGAGTAACAATAAAAAATAAGTTCCTGCATGATATTTTGAGCAGCACCAATGCTAAAGGAATCTGTAGGTGACTTAAGAAGTGAAAAGAGGACTCACAGTAACCTCAAAGAATAACTTTTGCTAAGAGTGAAACCTAGGGCTAACCACCTGAGTATAATAAGATATGCAGATGACAAAAATGACAAGAACTGAATAAAACTACACAGATTATTTGTAAGACCCTCAAAATTAGGACGTCTCAGACACAAAGACACAGAGCAGGACTTAGGGTCCATGCCAGGGGGTGGTGTATATTGTATCCAGACCTTGTGACTGAGTTCAAATTCATGACATGCCACATATTTTTAAACATGTGAGCTCCTCCCTTTAAAAAAAAGTCAGAGGCAGAAGCCAGTGGCTCACGCCTGTAATCCTAGCTACTCAAGAGGCCGAGACCTGAGGATCGAAGTTCAAAGCCAGCCCGGGCAGGAAAGTTGGTGAGACTCTTATCTCTTTCTCTGGTGAGAAAACCAGAAGTGGCGCTGTGGCTCAAATGGTAGAGTTCAAGCCCCATGACCGACCAAAAAAAAAAAAAAAAGTAATAAGTGTAAAATACATAGTCTCTTCAAGAAATTTACTTTAATACAAGCTTGAGCTACCTTTTAATTAGTTAAGTAATCTAATTAAACACATAAAATATTTAACACAATATCTGACACATGGGAAACTCTTAGTGTTATCTTTGTTATATCCTGCTTGAAAAAATCTTTTGTTGAATTTAAGGTGTCATCATGTTAGTTTGTTGCTTAAAAGTTTTCAATGCTTGTCATTACCTGGCAAATTAAGTATGTTTTATTTTCTTGAATCATATCTCTTGAGGCCACCAGTCTTCACACTTGAGAACTCGACTCAATATATATTACCTATACAAAGCATGATGCCTAACAGTAAATACAGAAGTTCACATGGGCTTAGCTGCTTTGAGCCAACATATCACTGGGATAAAGGCAGCTTCATAAGCTTGATGGCTAAGCTTAGCCTGCAAGCAGGCTAAGCAGTACTCATTTAAGAACAAATTCCACCTGGCTTTCGGGCCTTGATCTTCCAAATTCTTTATGTTCCTAAGTCCTCCCCAAGGCCCTTGTACTTCCCTGTCCCTATTTCTGCTCTTCATCTGGCCTCCAATTTCTCCCCACAAACCCATCCAGAAATCTACTAGTTAAAATTCTTTTTTTCCTCCTCTAGTAGTGGGGCTTGGGCTTAGGGCCTGCTCAAAACAATTCCATCTCTTAAGGTTTGTCACAAATGCTGTGTAACTGCATTACAAAGCCTTCCCTGGGGTTCTGCTGGACTGGTCTCTTAAGTGTTCGAGGCTCCACTCCATCACTCACATAGCTCCCCAAAAGCATAGGAAGCAAAGAACGAAGTCTGAAAAGACCTAGTTTGTCTTGCCAAAGAGGTCTCTGGTGTATTCTCTCTTCCCCAAGGCCTTCCACTCTTCCTTTACTGGTTGTGGATTGATGTTAAGCTAGAGTTGAGCTCTAGGGAAAGCTATGTGTGAACCAAATAACCTTGGCAGAGCTTTTATTTCCTGTTTCAGGTAAGAAAGTTCCTTTCTCCCCTTCCTTCCCTTGGATTTGACCTCCCTCACCATCAGAATGACTATCTGGGTATAAACATGAAGAAAGGTGCCAAGAAAGGCACAACAATTAATTTTAAGAGATAAAGACCTTGGTGGGCTTATCAGTAGCCCAAGCAAAAGGAATTCTTCCAGTCTCTTCTCACTGCAGAGGGGGGTTAGGGAGTTCTAAATGAGAGAAGAGTACTTGGGCCTGGAGGGTTCCTTCTGAATGTTGTCATCTGGAAATGTTATTACCATGAACACTGTTAAAGGTGCAAGATTTAATCAAGCAATCAATGTACTAGACCTTCTGATGACTACTAAGACCCTTGCTTCTCCCTCACTGTAAAACATAAAATAGTTTGCCTTTACAAACTAGCTTTTGTAATTCCCTCCCCTTACTAAACTAAAAACTGCAAAAAAAGGCAGAAGCTGTGTCTTTCTTATCTTCCCTGGGTGCCTTACCACAGATCCTTACTCAAAAACTGAATGGATAACAAAGGAGGAGGCAACAATGCTTGATAAGAAATGTACTCATTACCTTGCCCATGTAATTGTAACCCCTCTGTATGGTATTTTCACAATTAAAAAGAAAAAACTGAATGGAAATCTGCAGTGAATCACATGAGCAAACTGGGAACAGAACTTTTTTTTTTTTAATACCTTTAATAAATAAAGAGAACTCTGGTCCTGGGGAGATTTGAGAAAGTTTCTGGCATCTTCCGAACTTTTGCATAATTGATAAATCCTCTGAGAAACAGGAGAAAACCTAATAAAAAAAATCGAGAATGAATTTATGATTTCCATGTTAAGTCCCTTCCCCAGAAATATCCCTTCTGATAGAAATACTTTTACATTTTTCTGCTACAGGCTATTAAAATATGAACAATTTCCTCCAGAATCTCCAAGGGATCTTTGTATTAAACTATCCATTACTCAATGAGATAGCATAATCTCAAGAGCCAAATGTCCTTTTTTTGCTTATTAAAAATCAAATCTGTCTGAAAATGAAGTAAAAATTAAATGAGGACAAATGTTCACCTTTGGAGGCCTTATCAAGTCCAAAAGCACTTTAATTAATTACACAAAGAGGCCAAATTAACAACCATGGTTTTCTTAAAAAAGAAAGAAAAAAATCTAACTTTCTTGTGAGATTTCTTCTTCTGCCAACAGTACATAATGTTGTCCACTAGATGTCAGCACCCCTTTATCTATTATAGCAAGTGTTCCGCTCTTTCAATTAAAACTGATTTTAACTGTACAGTTTGCACCTTGTCAAAACAGTCCAAAGGGTAGTGATGCTCCCCTCCAATGCAAACTCACACTGACCCTCCTCCTTCAGAGATGGACTCAGAGTCTTAACCGGTTTTTTTTTGTTGTTGTTGTTTTGTTTTGGTCATGGGGCTTGAACTCTGGGCCTGGGCACTGTCCCTCAGCTCTTCAGCTCAAGGCTAGCACTCTACCACTTGTGCCACTGTGCCACTTCAGGGTTTCTGATGGTTTATTGGAGATAAAAGTCTCAGACTTTTCCTGCCTGGGCTGGCTTTGAACCATGATCCATAGATCTCAGCCTTCTGAGTAGCTAGGATTACAGGCGTGAGCCACTGGCACCTGGCGATCTTATCAGATTTTAAACACTATGTACAATAAATGAATATTTTTATAGCTTGTATAGCTACGAATAATCACAATAACGCCTCTAAAAACCTGTACTCCTCAACAGTCAACTCCACTCACCTGCTCCCTCCTTTCTTTTCCAAGCTCTAGGCACTTCTGGACACTTTTTACAATATAGTCAGGGTGAAAAACTCTCTTTACCCAAATAGGAGGAAGGATTGGGGGAAATAACCAAGAGTCATGGTGCCAAGCTCATTTAACACCATTCTGTTTTGCACCAAAAACACAAAATTGTACAACCCCTTCAAACAAAGTGGTTAGGGGAAGCCTTCTGAAATGGAGAGCACATGGAATCAGCTACAAGCCAGCTCAGCTCAGGCCAATTTTGCTATGAATTTCAATTTATAAAAGAAGTTCAATGCATTCACTTTTTAAGTAATCTATGCCACAATCAATCGGAAAATATACTTACTGTCTCTTATTTGGCTTATTTAGTTTGGTTTAACTTCAGGTTTTTTTCTTTTTTTGCCAGTCCTGGAACTTGAACTCAGGGCCTGGGCACTGTCCCTGGCTAGCATTACCACTTAAGCTACTGTGCCACTTATGGTTTTTTCTGTTTATATGGTACTGAGGAATCGAACCCAGGGCTTTATCTATGCTAGGCAAGCACTATACCACATTCCCAGCCCCTCTACGTTTTACTTTTTCCTGGTGGTGCTGAGAATCTAACCTAGTACCTTAAGCATGCTAGAAAAGTGTTCTGCCTCAGCGATAACCGTGAACCCGACTTTCTCTTAGATTATATCATAAAAAATAAACAAGCCAAGGATTTATCCTCCCTAAATAACTCATCAGTACTTTTTATTACTATACTTCTGAATAATCAAAGCAAGGAATATAATTACTTTCTCTTTCTCAAATGACATTTCAACCAACAGTAGAATGGATGATGCTGTTGGGGGAGGAGGGTAGAAACGATGTGACGAATGACTTATACTTCTAAGTCAAATCTAGGATCAGAAACATATAGTTCTGTCAGCTGAGCAAGGCAGGTCCTGACTGTAATGAGCCCCTGCTGGGCATAGGTATAGGCTGGGCCAGCCAGACGCCTTAGCAGCAGTATCACCACCTTAATAAAGGAAGCAACCAAAAAGTTCAGAGCAATGTCACAGACGCACAGTGAGGCAATCATATAAGAGCTATACGGTAGCCTTGTTATTACTTTGTAGAATTATGGCAATGATACTGATCTCTTATTTCATATATCTTTTCTTTATAAATAGTGAAGAGCCCCCATTAAAAATTTTATTCCATTGTACAGAGAGTAAAATTTAAGATAAAAAATCTGAAAACTTGAAAAGTAGAGAAAAAGAGAGGAGAGGCAGACAGAGACAGACAGAGAGAGAGAGAGAGAGAGAGAGAGAGAGTTTTGTTTTGTAAAGCCTCTCCCTCTATAAAACACTTCTTACTCTCTGGGCTGGACTGAGAGGTGGAGTGCTTGCCTAGTTGTGTACTAGCTTCTGAGTTTGATCTCCAAGCTGAAAAAACAAGCCGTGCACAAAATATAATTCTTATTCTTTCAAAGAATCCCAAAACTAAACTGGTTTAGACATAACTTGAAGTTAAGTCTAACAAAATTTTTATGTTTTCTGTTACCCGCTGACAGATCTAACCAGACATGATGAGATATATACTCAGGAGCTACTTCAATTGTTCGTAATATGTCAAGCAATCTAAGGCTGAGTTTGTGAAACCTTTAGGGTGGCAATAACTCACAAAAGGAAAAACATCAACAGACTAGTCATTTTACCAGTATGCCCCATTGATCACAATGGAGATATGTATGTGTAAATGGGTTGTTACTCTAATAGTGACAATACTTTACTCTTCAGGAAAAAAACATTTTAAAAATTATACTGGGGTTTGAACTCAGGGCTTTGTACTTACTAGGTAGGTATTCTACCTCTTGAGCCATATCCCTAGCTCCAAAAATTATACTTTTAATTGATACATATATTAAGTAACATACAAATATACTGTAATTTTAGTTGTATCAAATTTAATAAAACCACTTCTCTCCTTTTCTTATGTTAAAAGCACTTACCTAAAACCAAGAACACCCACCAGAGCCAGTACTGACCATCAAAGTATCCAGGGAAATAGGTCGAAAACTGAAAACAAGGCAAATACTTTTAGCAGCTTAACAAACATAAATTCACATATTAACTTTAAGGACTCATGTTGTTATACCATTACTGTATTTGTGTCTTACAAAGGTCTTAAATATACAAGTGTTGTGAAAGTTATGACAAATATAAATCTATTTCTTTTCATAGAAAGGCAATTTTTAATTATGAATAGTTATGAATTCTTGGTTCTGAAAATATACAAGTAGTTTTCTTTTTTTCCTTCTGCAGTCCTAGGGATCAAACCCAAGGCCTTGAGCATGCTGGGCAGACAATTTACCACGAGCTACATCCCTAAGCCCCTTTTTTATTTTGACCACATTGTATTTGCTCTTCTAAAAATATGTGCAAGTAATAGTTTTACTTTGCTTATTCAGTGCAACTGAATAAGACAACTATTTGGCTGATACCACTGCCTCCTTTCTAATAAGGCCCCATTTGTTCATGGCCTGACCTGGAAACTTTATCATGTACATCATTGTAATCCCATGGCTCATTGTAATCCCATGCCAGTAACTGGGTTAGGAATGAGTACAAGGTGTCATTCTACCAATTTGAATTAAGGTTTCTAGAAACACTTCTTTGCTCTTAAAGAAAAAAAGGAAGAGGCTGGGCGCCAGTGGCTCAAGCCTGTAATCCTAGTTACTCAGGAGGCTGAGATCTAAGGATCACGGTTCAAAGCCAGCCCAGGCAGGAAAGTCCGTGAGAATCTTATCTCCAATAAACCACCAGAAAACCGGAAGTGGCACTGTAGCTCAAGTAGTAGAGAACTAGCCTTGAGAGCTGAGGAACAGTGCTCAGGCCCAGAGTTCAAGCCCCACGACCAACCCTCCCCCCCCAAAAAAAAAGAAAAGAAAAGAAAAATAGAAAAAAGGAAGGGGAATACAGATGGCACTGGGCAGAATTTTAACTTTACAATGGTATAAAAGCAATATGCATTTTTCAGGAACTATTCCTGGAATTTTGACCTTTTCTCAAGATAGTGGCATGTGGTATGATGTTCTCTCAGGGTGTTGGGTGATAGTGAGCCACAGCATGTAGTCAGTGATACAAATGCAGAGGAAACAACTTGTAGGTTCAGTGAACTTGGTACTAGCTATGATGCTAAGTGGGTTAAATGGACCAACGCAATATTTCAGCTTACAATACATTTATTAAGCCATGACCCCATTGTATAAATCAAGAAGCATCTGTAGTTTTCACTTTTCTATGGAGTGCTGTTGTGTTTCAGTGTGATACTTGAAAACACCATCTTTTAACCCCAAGGGAACCGAAATTAAGAGCAAATTACTGAAAAGTCAGCTGTCTCTGATGATGCTGAAAATTAGTTAACCTCTGTGTCAGCACTTGTTCTCATGAGAGATACAGACCTTTCCCTCTACTGTTTCTCTGATTTTCTAAGCCATTAGGAACTTACGTTATTGTTACATTCAAAAGTGTTTCCTGCCAGGTGCCAGTGGCTTATGTGTATAATGCTAGCTAGTCGGGAGGCTGAGATCTGAGGATCATGGTTCAAAGCCAAAAAAACACATCGTGATCCTCACCTACCACAGAAGTTACGGTGCAGAGATCCCTACAATAGCTGAAAATCCACAAAGTAGCAATAAGTGAACTGAGATACAGTGAGGGATGAATGTATAATGCTACTACTTCCTGTATTTTCACCGTTCGTGGGGGTCTCTGGAACATAGCTACCTAGACAGGTGAAGGATCACTGTAGACCAATACTCACTAGCTTTGACTACAAACCTTGTGGTCAGGAATCATTTGAAAATCATTTGGGTTCAATTTCATCATGAAACCAGAACAAAAACAAAGTATTATTTTAAATGTTAGGATAACTCAATGCCAATAAAAAGTCAAATATTCAATATAATTTTATCACTATCTCTTCACAATTTACTTTTTCCATCATACCACTTACCCTGACAATCAGGATCCACTTAATTAGAGAGAGACCAAATCCTGAGATGGCCCCATACCTTCCTGCAGCTGAGGTGGTCAGGCAAAAAGACAGGAAAAAGCCAATCCAGTTGAAGAGGAATGCCACTAGAAAAGCAGATGGGAAAATGAGGTCCCTAGTCAAAGAACAATGCCTCTGCTTAAAACCCTTTCACCAGGATAAAAGATAGCCAGCCCTTTACAACTCTCCCTGTTCCTCTCCCAAGAGCCCTCCTCCCTAAAAGCAAAAATATCCTCTGTTAAAATCAAGTTTTTCATTATTACATGCACTTCTATCTATTGTTGAAAGTGCCTCACTGCTCAACAAACTGTATACATATGACTTGTACTATTTGGTGTTACATATTTCAGTAGGTAATGACTTGGGAGCCAGGTGTTTTATGCCTGTAATCCTAGTCAGTCAGAGCAGAAAAAGCCCTGTGAGACTCGTCTCCAATTAACAACACAAAAACTAGGAGTGGCACTGTGGCTCAAGTGGTAGAGCGCCAGTCTTGAGCACAAAGAGGCTCAGGGACAGCATCCAGGTCCTGAGTACAAGCCCCACAACTGATAAAATAATAATCATAATTATAATAATGATAATAATAATAAATGACTTGGGACACTAAACTTAAAAAAAAAAGACCAGACATTTTAAAAATATTGATTCAAGCTACTTATCCTCCTGTGCTCTGTGAACTGACAATTTACATAACATCATCTCTATAAGTACTGTATTTTCTTTATAGATTTTAGTCATTGGTGGTTATTTATTTGGTGATTCTAGGGTTTGAAGTTAGGAGCACTTGAACCATATCCCCAATACTTTTTGCTTCAGTCTCTTTCAGACAGGGTCTTCTCTAAGCTGGCTTGACCTTAATCTTCCTGTCTCTACCTCCCAAGTAGCTGGGATTACAGGTATGAGTCCCATACTTGGCCCCTTTCCTTGATGTTTCAATACAGCACATAGCTGGCCACTTTTTTTGGGAGGGTCAGTCATGGCACTTGGACTCAGGGCCTGGGCGCTGTCACTGAGTTTTTTTATTTAGCTCAAGGCTAGCACTCTACCACTTTGAGCCACAGCACCACTTCTGGTTTTCTGGTGGTTCATTGGCAATAAGAGTCTTACGGCCTTTCTTTCCAGGACTGGTTTCAAACTGTGATCCTCAGCTCTCAGCTAGGATAACAGGTGTGGGCCACCTGGCTAGCTGCTTACCTCTAAGTGAGGTACATAAAAGATAATAGGGTCAAACATCAGAGAGGAAAAACCTGGCTGACTCTGAGCTGTCAGAAAACAAACTTGCAGAACAAAATTTATCAGACAAGGGCAATTCAACCCTGTGTACATGAGTATGAGGAGGAATCATGCCAAGGACTTCTGGAGATCTGGAAGATGAGGTTTAGCTCATGTACAAATGCAGCATTCTTACGACTATTTTAATTGTACTTTCCATATACTAATCCAAAGCACTTAGTTTGGTACGGAGCAAGATTGGTATGGAGCAACTCTGCTCTGTGTATATATATACTTACTGAAAAAAGTTAACATGAAAATCCCATCATTTCCTATCCTCAGCTGGTCGGCATCATCAAAATCATCCCGACCCACAAAATCTTCATCCTAAAAGAAAAGAAAAACAGTAGGTTAATTCTTAATGACTTTTGGGCAAAGAACTGATACAAAGAGAAATAAAATAAGGAACAAATAAAAGAAAATTTATTGCTATGGCTCAATTTAAAACTCTGAGCATCAAAGGTTCAAAAAATATTTTTAAAAATTTCATTCTGCATTGTAAATAAAAGATATAAGATCATAAATAATTTTTTCCATAGTCTTCTAAATGAAATTTTTATTTGATAACCCATATTCCTGTCTGTCTGTCTGTCTGTCTGTCTTGTCTGTCTGTCTGTTTGCTGCCTGCCTGCCTGCCTGCCTGCTGCTTGCCTGCCTACCTACCTACTTACTTATTTTTGGTGCCGGGATTAAATCCAGCATCTTGCACATACTAATTAAGCATAAGCTCTATCATTGAACTATGATATCAATGAAAAAAATAGCATGGAAAATACAGCTGAAACTGGCTCACACACACAGAAAGGACAACATGACTACATATCAATAATCTACACTGCTCAGATCTGGAAGCATTTGTTTGTATTGGTAACAGTCTGAAATACACCCACCTCCCATTCTAACTTGAAAACCAAACACTGAAGATATAAAAATAGAAGGAACATGACACAACATTTGTGAACATGCTTTTCAATATGTGTATTCACATATTTAACAGTAACTAAATATAACATAATGTGAGAAGTGAAGATTTCTGAAAGGAAAACAAAATTGGGCGCAACTAAAACTTGTTCTGCACAGAAAAAGTGCTGAGAAAATTCATACCAAACTGTTTCCAGGGCTTCCCTTAAAGAGTGGGAACTACACAAAGGGTAAGTGGCACTGACAGCTCCCTTTTCTAACTTTAAACACCCCCTCCACTATTTCAAATTTTTATAAGAATGCATTTGTTTTATAGTTATTTCTTTAAATATTAAATGTCTAGTATTCTGATTCAATATTAGCTGAAGGTTTCAACAAATGAGAAAAATATTCTGCTTTTAACATAACTACTCCAAAGATATATTGCAAAAAAATGTATGCAAGTAACTTCTAGTAATACTTAAAAATGCCTTTGAGCTATTCTTCCCATCCTTGGCATCTATCACAATTACTCCTGTAAGTTTTGCTAGGTTAATGCCATTAGTCCCTTCATATTCCTGGTCAAACCCCTATTTCTTTTTGGTGGTACTGGTGACTGAACTCAGGGAATGGCAAGTACTCTGCCACTTCAGCTACACCTGCTGTCCTGTTTTGCTTGTAGTCTCTTGTTCAGATAGGGTCTCCTACTTTGCCCAGGGTGGCCTCAGACTGTGATCTTTCTACCTCTACCTCTGAGTACCTGGTCTTACAATGAGTACTACTAAGACCAACTTGCTTATGAGATAAGATTTTGCTAACTTTATGTCTGGGCTGACCTCAAACCTTGATACTATCTCCATCTCCAAGAGCTAGAATTACAAGCACACACACTATAACCAGAGCTTGCTGCTCAAAACCAGCAAAGGACTACACAAACCATATCCTATATACTAAATTTCATTGTCTCCACCTAGCATTTCAGGGATTCTACAAATAACAGTTTTGATCATATCTCCTTTAACAAACTCCTTGCACTCAAATAAAACCAATTACTACATTCATAGAACTGAATTGACTTGTACTTGAATTTCTATCTGCTAAGGCTTTTGTCTTCTGCAATGTTCTTATCCAACAAAACTCCAAGTCTAGGCTATAGGCATGGCTTAAGAAACAGAATCTCTGAGCTCAACCCCAGTACCACCAAGAACAAACAACAATAATAAAGAAAAACAATAATATCAAGACCTCCAGGCCCACTACAAGTCCCATTTCCCACCATGTATAAAACATAAAAGAAATAGCTTGTGATCTATCCACTTAAGTTAGCAACTTCATGTGGCTGAATAGCTGGGTCTGTATAACAACTGGTATCAGGCTGCATATCTGATTTTGCAACTTGGATTTTCCACTCGATATAAACATCACCATACAGCCATATTACTCAAACATTTTTAATGGCTGCTTATTATATTTTGTATAGTTGAAGCATACTCTATTTTTTACTAATCCCCTATCATTATTAGAAGCTTTATGATGCTTCTATATGTTGCTGTAATCAATATCTTTGTGTAAAATTGTGTATTTCTCTCATTAAGATGAATTACTAGGATTGGAATGGCCCCATCAAAGGACATTTATGTTTTATTAATGTTTAAAATTTTTGCAAAGTTGCCTTTCTAATATCCACAAAAGAAAGTCACAGTTCTTGACGTCACTGCTCTTGTGTAACAGAGATAAAAAAGCACTGATGACCCTTTCACTCTGGCTGTATGCTAAATTCTGTATAACGATCTATGCTTTATGTACAAATGTACTATATGAGTATGCTGAATAATAGAATCCTAAGAAGCTCCTAAATATGTACATTAGTCAAATAAAAGAATTCTGAAGAGTTCTGTGTTCAGCCTAATCAAATCTCCTACTAGCTCATTTGCCACATATCTAACAAGTCTGCAAAGCACAGTGAAACAAACATATAAGGATGGACTTTGGAGTCTAGATTATCAGGGTTGACCCTTAGTTCTGCTATTTATTAGCCAAGTGACATTTGACAAATTGCTTCATTTTATTGGATCTATAAATATTTACACCTGTAAAATGAAGGTAATACTGTGTGGATTGGAAATGTACAAAATATAGCTAACAATTACGCACAGTGCTAAATGTCTTAAAGGCTCTCAATATGACTCCCTTGACCTTAGACAACAAGCTCCATGAAGATTCTTAGTTTGTCCTTGATATTGACACCCATGGGGTCGGCCTAGATTGGGCAGATAAACTATTTCTACCAGGCAGGGATGTTAGGCACTTCATTCCTGTAGTTAGTGCAGTCTACAGTTTACTATGATAAAATTTGAGGAATCTCTAGGGCCTATGCCATGAACTGCATGGCCTCTAGTCTTGTTGATGTGTTTCGTGGGTAGATTTTTTTTTTGGTGCCAGTCCTGGGGCTTGAACTCAGGGCCTAGTACTGTCTCTTATTCTTAGCTTTTTCGTTCAAGTTTAGTACTCTACCACTTGAGCCACAGCCTCCAGTTCTGG
This sequence comes from Dipodomys ordii, assembly GCF_000151885.1. NCBI lineage: Eukaryota > Metazoa > Chordata > Mammalia > Rodentia > Heteromyidae > Dipodomys > Dipodomys ordii. The sequence continues at coordinate 1,423,370 of NW_012267266.1, forward strand.
CTTTTTTGCTGGTTAACTGGAGATAAGAGTCTCATGGACTTTGTGCCTGGGCTTCCAGTCGTGATCTGCAGATCTCAGCCTCCTAAATAGCTAAGATTATAGGCATGAGCCATTCGTACCTAGCCTAGTCTCATTTTTATCACTCACTTCATTTCCTGCCAGGACTACAACAAAAAGCTTTAACTGCTCTACATTTGTACCGACTGCACCCTGCATGTATTCTCTTCTCAAGATCTTCCAAGGTGCTACTTACACCAATCTTAACCTGGGTGAATATTTTTTAAATCAAATCTATTACTAACATCAAAAGCCAAGAGTTCTCTAAAATTTGTGGTTTACTTACACATTCCCAGCCCAACAAATCAACAGAAAGCTGGATAGGATCTGAACTTACTATGCTAGAAGGGCTCATCTAGATCACTATTGAGGTCTCTTGTGTAAGTTTCATTCTAGGAAGTCACATATAACACCAAGATATGACGTGTACAGAATGAAGACAAGGTCACTGTGTTTCCTAAATCATCTCCTGCTCCAAGATGTTTCAACCATCCCAAGACTTAAGAAAGTGGCTATAACCAGGTACCAGAGGCTCATGCCTATAACCCTAGCTATTCTGGAGGCTGAGGATCACAGGATCACAGTTTGAAGCCAGTCTGGGTAAGGAAACATAGTGAGGCTCTTATCTTTAATAAAGTACCAAAAATCTGGAAGTATACTGTGGCAAGTAGTAGCCTTGGACAAAAAGCTTAGGGATAGCACCCAAGCCCTGAATTCAAACCCTAGAACTGGCACACATACAAAAAAAAAGTGGTGGTAGTAGTTGCAAAAGTATAGGGAAAACAAGCAGGCTCCTCTAGGGATTTTCTGTTCACTTTATAACTCTTTCTCTCTTCATTTTCGGGGGAGGAAGGATGTTTATTTCACAAAAGAAAATGTATTTGTTTAAAATGAGCTATACTTTTACTAATCAATACAGACGTAGGTAATAACTCAAACTGGAAAATGAAAGTAAGTAAGTTCCCTCAGAGCTACCTGTCTATAGATGGCAAATTACACTTACCCTTCCAGGAACCAAGGGTATTGTGGCTTCAGCCTTGGTTCTTTCGGCTTCATCATAACTGGGCAGCGTAGTAGCCACATTATAAGATGGGGGCTTTGGAAACCCAGACTCATCTTTATAATCAAAATATACTGCAAAAAAACAGAAGTCACAATTACTTGGTGAGTAGCTGAATGTGACAAACCCAGACACATCCCTAAAACTACACATAGAATAACTGAAGAAAAGACAGTTAAAATGTTAGATTTAGAAAATTTACTTATTTGTTTCAAACTTATTCACTTGATATTTAAAATCCAGCCTTTGTATCCTTGTTTCTCTTTTGAAACACTAATACTTTAAAAAATCCAGTGAGTTCTCAAAATAAATTTAATTTTAATATTGGAATATGGGCATGGTGGCTCTTAGCTGTAATTCCAGATACTTGGGAAGTTGAGGCTAGAGGATGAGCTCAAATCTAGCAGCACAGTAAGATTTCATCTCAAACAATTAAAAAAAAAAACTACTTCATATGTTTTCATGTAAATCTGAACTGTAGTTTTCTTCTATTAATAAACATGAAAATCAAATTTAAGAAGGGAAAAAGCCTTAAAATTAATTTCTTACAGATTTGTTTTGACATTTTAACTTACATTTTATTACCATGTATTTTTCCTCTGATGTACTAATGGTAACTGATTTAGTTACAGAACAATTATTTATCTCTAATCTTTCAGTTACTCTTTAATCACAGTATTTCCACTCCCATTGATCTGTATTATAATAAAAGATCTCACTTAACTTTTTGTTTCTACTGTTCTCAAACTGTTCTTTCTAAGTTGCTGGGATTACAGCTATGAGCCATTAACGCTGACAATAATTTCTGATTCATAAAAACTCATTTTCCTGAAATCACTTTTTTTTTTTGTCAGTCAGAGGGCTTGAACTCTGGGTCTGGGCTCTGTCCCTCAGCTCTTCAGTTCAAGGTGAGCGCTCTACCACTTGAGCTACAGCACCACTTCCGGTTTTTGAGTGGTTTATTGGAGATAGGAGTCTCAGGGTCTTTCCTGCCCAGGCTGGCTTTGAACCGAGATCCTCAGATCTCAGCCTCCTGAGTAGCTAGGATTACAGGCGTGAGCCACCGGTACCCCGCTGAAATCACTTATTTAGAATTCTAACGGCTCAACAGAAAATAGGAAGTAAACTTCTTTTTCTTTCTAGTTCCAAGGCCTTTGAATATTAATATGAAATACTACAAATCCCAATGACTATATCCAAGAGACAATCCTTAGACCTGTATTCCAGCAACAGTTTGCTTTTACTCAGGCCACAGCAGAGAAAGCCAAGAAAAAGTGAAGGGGCAGCATGTTGGCAGAAACAGGACAAACCTTCTGGAGACAGCGGAATGGTGGATATGAAAACTGAGCTAGCACTACACATCTCAATGAATAAAGGCATCTTTGTAAATCTTTGAATGAGATATCTACCACAGACTACTGCTAGTTGTAATCCCTAAGTCATAAAGAAAAAAAAAGAGGATAAGATGTAAGTGAATGAGGCAGAGTAAGTGAATAAGGCAGAGAAGTATTTGAAAAAAAAAATTCTGTTGCCATGGTTGAAAGTTTTACAACTATAGATGATAGGAACTCAAGATACTACTCAGGGAAAATATTATATTACATGCTAATGGATCTAGCTAGCAAAGATTTAAAAAAAAATAACCTCTTTATCGGGGCTGGCAAGGTGGCTCATTGGTAGAGTGCTTGCCTTGCATGTATGAAGCCCTGGGTTTGATTCCTCAGTACCACGTAAGCAGAAAAAGTTGCAAGTGACACTGTGGCTCAATTGGTAGAGCACTAGCCTTGAGCTGAAGAGCTGAGGGACAGTACCCAGGCCCAGAGTTCAGGTACCATGACTGGCAAAAACAAAAAACAAAAAAACTCTTTATCATTAATAAATTAGGAAATCATTTTTTTAAGTACTGGGATTTGAACTCAGGGCACTTAAGTTATCCCCTTAGCCAATTTAATTTTTGTTACTTTTCAAATAAGGTCTTATTTTTCAAATAAGATCAAAAGCCATCCTCCTATTTACACTGCCCACATAGCTGGAATGACAGGTACATACTACCATGCTTGAAACTTTTAGCCCAGGCTGACCTTGACATATAATCACTCATGGCAGGTATAAGCCAACATGTCTGATAGAAAATCCAAATTCTTACTAATGAGTTGTAGTTTTCACTTAGTATATTCAATGGAAGGCCAGTATTTATGGTCTGGCCAAAGAGAAAGTAAACTGTGATTTATTTTCCAAGTCTTAGTGTTCAAGTGTTTTGTTTCCTGTGCTAGAGATCAACCCCAGGGCCTTACTTGCTAGAAAACTTTTTGTTTTAGATTCTAGGAGATGACCTAGAATTTTTCCAAAATCTCATTTATATTAGCAGAGTTGGTTTCAGGTACTCCTAATAAAGCAATTATAACCAGCACAGGGAGACAGAAATATAAGGAGACAAATAGCAGAGTTCAGATAAACAGAGGCCAAAATGGAGGTAAAACTGACCAGTCTTCCACTTAATTATAATGGCAGCCTCAGACAAAGACTATCAATAGGTTCTCTCTCTTTATCAGTGGACACAAGCTGTCTTGGAAAGGATCTGGAGGCTGTTAGGAATCTACAGCAACAAATAATTGCTTCAACTTCCCTGTTTATCCTGGAAGCAGGCTAAGTTCAGTAGTGGCATATAGCCACTCAGAGGGTATGGAAGAAGTTCTACGCAAACTGGTTAACTTTGAGGAAACTCTAGTGATTAAGAGTTACTCTGCTGATATTACTTTCTTCTTCCTCATCCCTTCTACACATATTCATGAAAACCCAAGATACAATCTGACAGAAAGTAAGAAGAAAAGACTGGCCAAGGAAGTTTAATCTATGAGGAACAGGATTAAAGTGTTGGGAGATTATTTTTTAGTTAAAAATTTATAAGCATCTCTTGGCACAGTGGTATATACCTATAGTTTCAGCTACTCAGAAAGTGAGGCAAGAGGACAAGTTTGAAGACAGTTGTGGCTATAGAGAGTTTCTGTCTTGAAATGAAAAATAAAAAGGGCTTAGCTCTGTGGTAGAACACTTTGCCTAGCATGTTTAAAAACTCTGGGTTCAATTTCTATTCACTTTTCCTACCACATTGCTGGTTATAGGTACCAGGGTCATAAATGGCAAAACATCAAAAAGAGAAACTATAAAAAGGAAAGATCAAGTCATCATCCAGTTCATGAATTTCAATTTCCTTACCACTGCATCAGCTGGAATGAAACTGACCTCTATAAAAAGTCACACAGAAGCCGGGTGCCCATGGTGGTCCTAGCTACTCAGGAGAGGCTGAGATCTGAGGACTATGGTGCAAAGGCAGTCTGAGCTGCCTTTTATCTGTTTTCCAGATCAAAAGAGCAACAGGTAAAATATGATCAAAGACAATTTATGGAAGCTGATGTGAAGGCAAATACCAATAAACATGTGCAAGCCCATCAGTGCTAGCTAAAGAGTTCAGTGATCACCTGTCCTGCTTACCTGCACTCTCTGAAGAGATGCTGCTGTAAGGTGGAGGAGCATCACCTGCAGCCTGTTCAGGTTCTCCAGGTTCTTCTTCATTCTGCAACTAAACAAAAATTTCCAATCTTAACGCATGTAAAAAAGACAATCAGAAAGATACGAATGTGAAAACTAGAACAGCCTTTATAGAAAGTTTTTTGGCAGTGTGTTTTGGAAGTCTTCAGTTGCATAAATTCTGTTTTAAAAAACCCTATTCCCAAGAAGTTATTCTATGGAAATAACCAGACAAAAAGAAAAAAATAGATACAAATGGTAGTGAAAGCTGGATGTTGTGGCACACAGCTGTAATCCCAAGCAGTTGGGAGGCTGTGGATCTAGAATTAAAGGCCAGTCTGGGCTACATAAAATGTAATTTGGCTTAAAAAATAAATAATTCATAAATAAGTAAACAAAAAAATGAAAAAATACATATATTCTAAGGTGAAACAGCAAATTTTGCGATCAGCATGTATCATATACTTTCCATTTTAACAAGACATAAAACGGAAAGATGATCTAGAATGATAGATATCTACAATTCAACACTGTTCTCTAGACAATGGAGGAGGTATAAGGGAATGTTTATATTCATATGTGTATTCTAATTTTCATTTCTGTAAGGAATATTTATCATTTATAAATAATCTGTTAGGACAAAGTGAAATTATTGGTAAATCAACACTTATATACAGAATTCTGTGCACACACAAAAACTAAATCAGAAATCATTAAGTTTTACAAGCCTAAGGTTTGAACCTGTCAATACACCTTCCTCTTGCTTAGCCCAGCAACTTTCTCAGTGGCACATCTTTAATTATTTCATGCTGCTTCCTTTTTTTGGGCCTTGGAAATGCTAGCAGAGTCTTCTGGCACAAGTTCCAAGCCCCTTTAGTTTAAACAGCTGACACTGAAAAGTTATGTATGCCTGCTATTGATGTTATGGGCAGTCAAGTCAAGTCACTGCCATGAAACAAAGACATATTTCATTTTTCCAGTGTGACAATGGACCCTGGACCCTATTGGTTTAAAAGTTGAAGTGGTGGTGAATGGGAGTCTGTAATCTTTAAAGAATAGTTACTGATGTAACCAATTTAAGGATCTGATCCCAGATTCAGTATTATCATAATTATTCAGAGGAACTTGTAAAATACACACCATCTTGAAACCATGGGGTTGCAAAGATCCTATCATGAACAGGACAACAGAGGGCCTGATGGGTCATAATAGAAACTACAGCTCCCTAATCCATTAAGTTTCAACTGACCATCTGAATTTCCAAATCTCTTGGCTATTCAAAACCAGATGCCCACAAATGTTTTCTGGTTAATATTGCAAACCTTCAACTTCAAGTGAATTCTTGTACCATACTCTCATCAGCAACCCACCAGGCGAGGGCACATATTCTGAATGTAGCAATCTAATCTTAAATTACTCCTAAAACAACTGAATTGTAACCTAAGGCAGTTTTTTCTGTAAATGAAAGCATATGGGATAAACAGCTACATGAAATTCAAATGTTCCTGGGACACCTTAAAAAGGACATTCTTAGCCTCTTCACAACAATCAAAGGAAGATGGGGGGGTTTGCGGGGTGGGGGACGAGGGAGAGATGAAAAGTTGGCAGCAAGAAAGAAGCAAAAGTGAATTTTTAAACCTAGCTTGACATTTTTAACCTCTTTCATATTTCCAGAGTTTGATCAAAGCCTCTACATAACACAGGTTTCAGAAAGGAAGCTTTGCAATTCTAAGAAATACAGACATTCAAAGAATAAAGAGGTAAAGAGGTATTCTATGCCAGTATCTGTAAGATAGGCTGCTTGTCTCCTAGCAACCTGGAAATTCAAATTTGATCAGTTCAGATCAAATTCTGTTACCACAGTAACAGATAACAGAGAAAAGAAATTCCAACCTTCTCAGAAACCCCGGTTTGCTGTTTGATGAGGGAAAAAGTAACATTACCGGAAAAAGAATTCACTTTAAAATCATTTAAGTATATTCTGACTGCCCACAAAAAGAAAAAGAAAAAAAATAAAGGAAAACCAAATGAATTTTTTTAAAACATCTATCTTAACCAGGGAGGCTCCACATACAACGATGATCCCAAGACCTCGAAATATACTTTCTGCTCTGCCTTATTTCTACAACACTAGAATAAGGCAGCTTTCTCCATTAAGCCTACTTTTGTAAATTCGAAGTCATTCTTTATGTATCTAATAATCATTTCACATTCAGGACCTAAAAAAAAAAATTGAGGGGCTGGGAAGGTGGCTCAGTGGTAGAGTGCTTGCCTTGCATGCATGAAGCCCTGGGTTTAATTCCTCAGCACCACGTAATCAGAGGAAGCCGGATGTGGCGCTGTGTCAAATGGTTGAGCGCTAGCCTTGAGCTGAAGAGCTGAGAGACAGCACCCAGGCCCAGAGTTCAGGCCCCCACGACTGGCAAAAAAAAATTGAATCAATACCTAAATTCTAGCTTTAAATGTTATTTACTGCTTTTAAATCTAAAGTCAACTTTTAAAACTTTTTCCTTAAAATGCAATTTTTAAATCTCTCATTACCAGCCCACTACTTTTACATATACTAAATTCTGCCAGATGAGACAATATAATTACCAGGCAGTAAACAAGCACATTTCTTTAGGGAAACAACTGAGTATTCCTCTGCCACTGACAAACAGAAAGAAAGTTTGTGAAGACTGCAATTTTTTTTACTGTAAATAAACCAATTAAAGCCGGGTACCAGTGGTTCACACCTGTAATCCTAGCTACTAAGGAGGCTGAGATCTGAGGATCACGGTTCAAAGCCAGACCACCAGAAAGTCCGTGAGACTCTTATCTCTAATAAACCACCAGAAAATTTGTATGTGGCACTGTGGCTCAAGTGGTAGAGCACTACTAGCCTTGAGCTGAAGAGCTCAGGGACAGTGCCCAGGCCCAGAGTTCAAGCCCCACAACTGACCCAAAAAAAATCCAATTCACATTCAAGAATAATATCCTACTCATTTGTTATAAATTAGCAGTGCTATTTTACATAGTTCTTATAAAATGAAGAGAGAACTGATAGTAAAAGACTGATACATTTAAAAAATGGACTAAGAGGGACTGGAAAGGTGGCTCAGGGGTAGAGTACTTGCCTCGCATGCACGAGGCCCTGAGTTCAATTCCTTAGTACCACATAAGCAGAAAAAGCCAGAAGTGGAGCTATGGCTCAAGTGATAGAGCGCTAGTCTTGAGCTGAAGAGCTGAGGGACAGCGCACAGGCCAAATTCAGGCCCTATGACCGACAAAAAAAAAAAAAAAGGGCTAGGAAACTTAGGAAATTGCAACCTCTCTGTACCACTACTTAGTAATAAAATGCGTAAAAGACTTGAGTGGGCATTTCTCCAAAAACGATACATAAATGAACAGTAGAAAATGCTCAAAACCATTAAATCATCAGGGCTCAAAATCATGAGGGAAAACCATGAGTTATTACTTCACACCTACTAAATGGCTAAAATAAAAAGGACAAATAGTAACAAGTGCTGCTATATACATGGTGAGGATAAGAAAACTAACAGGCTGTTGGTTGGAATGTAGACAATATAGCTACTATAGAAAAACTTGGAGGCTCTCAAACTGTCTAAGCATTTCTACTTCCAGATTACCAAGAAAAGCTGAAAAACATACTGACATAAAAATCTGTACATGAATGTTCACAGCAGCAATTATTCATAAAAACCAAAATATTCCCCAGTTTACAAACTCCATGTGGTATATCCATACAGTGAAGTATTATTTAATTAGAAAAGAATAAATTGATACATGCTACAAAACAGATGAACTTTGAAAACATTATACTAAGTTAAAGAGGCCTAAGGGGCACGGTTCAATTGGTAAAGTGCCTACCTAGCAAATGTGGTCCTGAGTTTAAACTTCTACCAAAAATAAATAGAAAGTCTATTGCTGAAGTGGTACAGTGGCCTGCCTAGCAAGCATGAAACTCTGAATTCAAACTCTGGTATGACAAGAAAAGAGGAGATAAAGAAGCCATTAATAAAACACCAAATATTTTATGTTTTCATTTATTTAAAAAAAATTGCCAGGGGTTCTAAGACATGGCTCACTTGGCTGACTGATAGCCAATGAGCAAAAGTGGCAGGTAAGAGTTTGAGTTCTGTTCTTGGACCTAAGAAAAAAAGGGGGAAAAATGGCAAATAAAAAAGTCAAATACCTCCTTCAAGGGGCTACAGAAGAGTGTGAAAGAGAGTAGCTGAAGTCTGCTAAAAGTTACTTCTTTGGGGGATGATTTTTAAAAAAATGTTTTGAAGCCGGGCTCACATCTGTAATCCTAGCTACTAAGGAGGTTGAGATCTGAGGATTGCAGTTCAATGCCAGCCTGGGCAGGAAAGTCCCTGAGACTCTTTTCTCATTTAACCACCAGAAAACCAGAAGTGGCACTGTGGCTCAAGTGGTAGAGTGCTAGAGAGCTCAGGGACAGCGCCCAGGCCCACAGTTCAAGCCCCACAACCGACAAAAAAAAGTTTTGAAATTAGACAGTGGTAATTTCTACATTTTGTAGAAACAATAAAAATTAATGTACATTTTTAAAGTAAACATCATATGAATTTTATCTTAAAAGAATAGCTTTCTATTTTTGTTTTCCAAATTTGTATTATATAAACTTTACGACGAAAATGCTACATTAACCTCCAAACTACTATAATCTTGTTAATCCAATATCAATGTCCCTCAATGCAAAGGACTGGGTTCTCATCCCATAGATATTCCTAGAGCTTACCACAGCAAGATGAAAGAGATGGAAATGACCAAGAAACACACTGAGCTGCAAACTAATCAGGTAAACAAGGATTTCGTTCATTTTGCCCTTTCCTAAAGGGAAAAATAGCATCAAAAGGTAGTTTGGCTAATATCTTATTCTAAGAGTTATCCCCAATATTCTTCTCTGCCCCCGCCAAAGGAGTCAAAAGTAAAGATCCTTATAAATCACATCATTTTTTTTCTACCTCAGGAGCTACAATAGAGATGAGCACAGTGGAATATACCTATAATTCCAGCTACTCAGGAGGCAGAGGCAGGATAATACAACTTTTGAGGCCAGCTTGTGCCTGAGGGCATTGGCTCAAATGATAAGAGTTCTTGCCTGGCTTTTGTGACCCTCTCATGCCAGAAGGAAAATCCTCTTAATATCAAAATTGAAAACAATTAAAAATAAAAATTCACCAAAGCAAGTAATTAGAATAATGATTTTTAAAGACAATGTAGTGACAGATGAAGACATCATTCTAATACTGCAGTAAATCTCCTTAGAAAGGCCATCCATTTGTAAAGCTCTCTATTTACAGATTTTTGGTTTGGCAAAAGATAAAATAGTCTCAGAAGCGATGTAAGTCCTTAGCTATGTGAACTGTGATCACCAGTTTGATGTTTTTCATAACTAGTATTTTTTACTATGGGTCCAAGTAATGAGAGAAAAGAAGGTGTCAACACCATGAGCACTCCTCTAAGAAACCAAGTAACTGTCAGAAATCAGTCCTTATCTACAAAAGGACCAACCACCCATAGCCATGGTACAAACATTTGAGAGGCATCAGGTATTTGTCAAGAACCTGACAGCCTTTGGGACCCATTGGTGGCTTTACCAAGACTTGGTCAAACAAATGGTCCCCTGGTCCCAGTGGTTTATGACACCCAGCTTTGGTAAATCTGCAGCCAAGAACGTAATGGATTAAGAGCTTGCCCTCAGAGGGTTAGTTGGAGAAATGAGGGGAACAGTCAATCCATGAGATAAAAACAGGTTTCTCTGACCTAAAATATAGTATCTTTTAAAAAAACAACATCAGAACAATTTAGAAAAACCAATCCGGGCTGGGAAGGTGGCTCAGTGGTACAGTGCTTGCCTTGCATGCATGAGGCCCTGGGTTCGATTCCTCAGCACCACATAAACAGAAGAAGCCAGAAGTGGTGCTGTGGCTCTCAAGTGGTAGAGTGTTAGCCTTGAGCTGAAGAGCTGAGGGACAGTGCCCAGGCCCTGAGTTCAAGACCCACAACCAACAAAAATAAAAAATAAATTCATGTCTTTACACTGTCCTGAATCTTAACTCTTTTCCATTTGATCCAATATAAAAGTCATGCTCAGTTCAGATCTCTAGGCAATATGGAGAAACAAAATGGAAGTCCAAATTGAGACTAAGCACCTAGCTTGTTGCCTTTGAATTTGACTGGATAATTGTTTATAGAATAAAAAATACTAGAAATAATAGCTAGATTCATTTAAAGTAATTTACATAACATTTAATGCATAATTTAAATGTGAGGAGGTAAGTACATTCTATTTTTAAAACCACCTATACAGCTTTCTTTTTTTTGGGGGGAGGGGGTGGTGGTTCTGGTCGTGGGGCCTGAACTCTGGGCCTGGGCGCTGTCCCTCAGCTCTTCAGCTCAAGGCCAGTGCACCACCACTTGAGCCATAGCACCGCTTCCGGCTTTTTTTATTTTATTTTCTGCTATGTGGTGCTGAGGAATTGAACCCAGGGAGGGCCTCATGCATGCAAGGCAAGCGCTTTAGCACTGAGCTACTTTCCCAGCCCCACCTATTCAGCTTTCTATTAGGAGATGCTAAAATTCTAACAAAATAGAAATATGGAAACAAAAACAAGCTCCTAATTATTCCCTATTTAAAGGTATACAAATACAACAGAGCATGAATTACACCAGCACTGTTCAAGAATTCTTTTCGATTTCAAGAACAATATTAAAAGTTATCTGTCCTGATTACTCATACTAGAACGGAAAGGTCTCTTGACTTGGTATAGAAAACATTCCAGCCTCCATTAAGATTTATAGACACAGGAGCTGGGAAGGTGGCTCAGTGACAGCGCTTGCCCCGCATGCATGAGGCCCTCAGTTCAATTCCTCAGCACCACATAAGTGGCACTGTGGCTCAAGCAGTAGAACGCTAGTCTTGAGCTGAAAAGCTGAGGGACAGCACCCAGGCCCAGAGTTCAGGCCTCACGACCAGACCCCCCCCCCAAAAAAGAGAAAGATTTATAGACACAGACACGTATATACACACGGACTCATTAAGATCAATATATTTAAGATACACATAACATATACACATGTATGCTTAGATCTTAACACTAAAGTAAATTGTACATAATGTTATAAATGGCATTAACTCTTTTAAAACAAAGCCAATCAAATGTAGAGTTTTGTTAAACTCCAAGCCTATCAATATACTTAAGTTTGTTGATTTGTGCAAGCTGTATGAAAAAGAACTTTCAAGCCCCACAATCAACAAAGAGAGAGAGAGAAAGAGAGAGAGAGAGAGAGAGAGAGAGAGAGAAGAAAAAGAACTGTCCTATATATCCTAAAATGGAAAGTCTATTAATACAGATATGTGACCTGCAGGAGTGGGATCAAATGTGAATAGGCTGGTTAAGCTTTTCATACCTTCCTGCCTTTTCTTCTTCCACAGCCCATAACCACCTTCTTCATGGGGTCACAACTTCCAGTATTTAATCCAATAACTTTTACCATATACTGTTATATGTCAAAATCAGACTAATTTTCTTTACTGTTTTGTCATTTTTCCCTTAATGTCTTAAAGAACATTTTTACTTTTTCATTAATTTACTACAAAGTTTGATTGTACTTTTAGCTTTAACAATATGGCTGATATTTTTAGAGGTTTAAAAGTTAATTCAAACAGCAGAACATCAGCAGGAAAAGCTGAGTAAGAGTGCAGGAAACCCCAGTTGTTGGCACTAATTAAATAGTAATTCAATGATATTTTTTGCTTCATGTAAAATAAGTAGGACCAACATTTGTTATTAAGGACTAGTTTGTTCATTTAATCTATTGGCAAAGTACTATACCTATATACAATTGTACTAAATAACCAAAAGTGGTTCTTGAGTACAGTAAATGGATCCTTTTGAGCTATGCTTGTTTTTCATATATCTAAGTTCTTTTTGGTGCCAGTACTGGGCTTGAACTCCTAAGCACTTTCCCTGAGCTATTTTTGTTCAAGACCACTACTCTACCACTTGAGCCATGGGCTCTACTTCTGGCTTTTTTTGGGTAGTTTGACTTTCCTAGCTGGGCCGGCTTCTAACCACAATCCTTTTAGGATTATAGCAGTGAACCACCGGTGCCATGCATATCTAAATTCCTTACCCTCTGGTCAGCTGAGTGTATGGATTATCACAGCTAAAATATTTTTATCAAAAAGAATGCATGTGGGCTGGAAAGGTGGCTCAGTGGTAGAGCGCTTGCCTTGCATGCATGAGGCCCTGGGTTCGATTCCTCAGCACCACATAAGCAAAAAAAAAAAAAAAGCCGGAAGTGGCACTGTGGCTCAAGTGGTAGAGCGCCAGCCTTGAGCTGAAGAGCTGAGGAACAGTGCCCAGGCCCAAAGGTCAGGCCCCACAACCAGACCCAAAAAAAACAAAAAAACAAAAACAAAAAAAGAATGCATGTCCATCTTCCTGTAGAAAGCACATATGTTTATCTTTAAAAGTGGGTACCCTTGTCGGGCGCTGGTGGCTCATGCCTATAATCCTAGCTGCTCAGGAGATCTAAGGATCATGGTTCAAAGCCAGCTGGGGCAGGAAAGTCCATTAGATTCTTATCTCCAATTAACCACCAGGAAACCAGAAGTGGAGCTGTGGCTCAAGGGGTAGAGTGCTCACCTTGAGCTGAAGAGCTCAGAATCAGGGCCCAGGCCCAGAATTCAAGCACACAAAAAACAAAGACAAAAACTTTAGATGATCATGGTGACTCTCACCTGTAATCCAAGCACTTAGGAGGCAGAGGCAAAATGTTCACAAGTTTAAAGCCAACCTGGTTATAGATAAGCTCAATTAACCAGTAAAAAGCAAAGCCAGCTGCTGGTGGCTCACACCTTGTAATTCTAACTACTTAGGAGGTTAAGGTCTGAGGATGGTGGTTTGAAGCCAGCCCAGGGAAAAAGGTCCCTGAGATTTTCTGTCTCCAATTAACCACCCAAATGCTGCAAGCAGAGCTGTGAGAGAGCCAGCCTAGAGCAAAAAAAAAAAAAAAAGCTAAGGGAAGTGCCCAGTGACTACAAAATGTGTGACAAAAAGGGAATCTATTGTGATCAAAGAAAACCTAATCTAAATGGGGGCAGAGGGAAGACAAACTAACATTAGGGATAAAAGGAACAGAGTGTGCTCCAGGTAGAGGAAGAGAGGTAGTCTTCCAAAGACAGATTCATACTAGGAATTAACTACAAATTAAAACAAATTATGACAGTCAACTCCTTTCCCTGAGTCATGTCATTCTCATTACCTCCCCAGCCCCCAATCCATCCCCACACAACTCTACCCCTGCTCCATCTACATCTTACCATCCTTAAAGCCAGGCTCAAGTTCATCTCAGAAGCTTTCCTAAAAATCTCTAGAACCGAGTGATCTCTTCCTCCTCTATATCCAACCCCAAATGATGCCTTTAAGTTAGTAACTCATTCTCTAAATTGATCAGTATAACACTAAATCATACCATAATCCATTCTCATTGACTAGAATCATTCAACAGGTACTTAGTAATGATTTAATGTATACATAAAACTGTTCTGAGCCGGGCACTGGTGGCTCAGGCCTGTAATCCTAGCTACTCAGGAGGCTGAGATCTGAGGATTGCAGTTTGAAGCCATCTGAGGAGTAAAGACCATGAGACTTTATCTCCCACTAACCACCAGAAAAATGGAAGTAGCACTGTGACCCAAGTGGCAGAATGCTCGCCTTGAGCTGAAGAGCTCAGGGACAGTGCTCAGGCTCAGAGTCTAAGCACCATGACCGACAAAGAAACAAACCAACAAACAAAAACGGTTCTGAGTTTTCTACTGCTAAAGATAGGTTAAGAGAAACAAGTGATAGTCCACTGGAAATTAATACACTTAGAAGGCTTTATTGTACATACTTTAGAATTCCCATATATTTAACAAATAGGCACTGCTTAAATGTCTCTTTTGCATTATGAGTGATCCATAAGATGAAGACATTTTAGAGACCAATATTATATACAATTTTTTTGTTGTTTTCTGTTGGTGATGGGGCTTAAACTCTAGGCCTGTGTACTGTCCCTGAGCTCTTTAGCCCAAGGCTAGTGCTCTACCACTTGAGCCACAGCGCTACTTCCAAGCCTTTTTGTTTATATGAGGAATCGGAACCCAGGGCCTCATGTATGGGAGCAAGCACTCTATCACTGAGCCACCTTTCCAGCCCCCAATATATACAAATTTTTAAAATAAAAAATATTTTGTAATTCCAGGGGCTGGGAAGGTGGCTCAGTGGTAGAGCGTTTGCCTTGCATGCCTGAGGCCCTGGGTTCGTTTCCTCAGCACCACATAAGCAAAAAGAAAAAAGCCGGAAGTGGTGCTGTGGTTGGAGTGGTAGAGGGCTAACCTTGAGCTGAAGAGCTGAGGGACAGCGCCCAGGCCCAGAGTTCAGGCCCCACGACCGGACTCCCCCCCAAAAAAAATTTTGTAATTCCAGGACTAAAGAGGTAAGGTCAAGACTATCACCAATTCAAGGCCAGCCTGGGCCACATAGCAAGGCTCTATCTCAAAAAGAAAAAATGTCATGCTTATTTATATATTCCAAAATGACTATAACGTTTTTACAATAATGAAAACAGTCAAGAGGAATTTAAATTTTTTTCTTGATTAGTAAAATTTACAAGTTTACAATAAGAAAAATACAAAAAAAATAGAATAAAAGTACCATAACTCCTTCTAAACTTTTAGAGTTTATATACTTCCATTTAACAGATGGTGGAATCTTCCATCACCAAATATTTTTATCATGTCAATGTAGTATTAAAAATAAGAATGTATTTTTTAAGAGGGAAAAAAAAACCTCATTTCTTAGAAAGTTTTAAAAATTTAAACTACATTAACTAGGAGCAATGAGTGTGACTGGCATATGATTACACCAACCTGCTAAAAGAAAAAAATATCAGTTAAAATGTACTACCTAGTAATTGTTGAGATCCTTTTAAGCATTATTATATATCCTCATTAAATGTAAAATGTTAAATAATGGCATTTAGACTATATTAACTCTATCTAAAATGGGGAAAAAGGTATTTTCATCTTTCAAAGAATAGTAGATGCTAATAACATACACCAATGATTACCTTTCATGTTCAACAGAATGGAGGCATAGCTCAAGCAGCACAACACTAAGAATTCACTCTAGTATCAATACCAAAATATGAAGTAAAATAAAATACAACATCTGAAAATGCAATGCAACCACACAAAAGTGTTGAAAATGATCTTTTTGTGAGTGTGTGTGGTCTGTGTGCATGTACATGTACATGTGCATACCAGTACTAGGCCTTAAATTCAGAGCTTATGTTCTTGTTCAGCTAGCTTGCTCAAGGCTGGCCCTAGACAAATACAGTCATGCATAATCTGGGTATACTCAGGAGGCTGAGATCCAAAGGACTGAATATAGAAGCAATGATCCCTCCCCCCTCCCTTCTCCCTCCTCTTCCTCCTTCCTCCCTCCTTCTCTCCCTCTCTCACTTTATCTCCCCCCCCCCCCTCTGTTGGTCACAGAGCTTGAACTCTGGGCCTGAATGCTATCTCTCAGCTCTTCAGCTAAAGGTGATGCTCTACCACTTGAGCCATAGTGCCACTTCCGATTTTCTGAGTGGTTCACTGGAGGTTAAGAGTCTCACGGACTTTCCTGCCCAGTCTGACTTTGAACCATGATCCTCAGATCTCAGCCTCCTGAGTAGCTAGGATTACAGGCTAAGCCACCAGGTACCTAGCAGCAATGATCTCTTGTCAATCAATATAAAATCCCCACCACAGTAGATGACCTTCTAGCCTTACTTAATGCTGTTCGAAATGTAACTGGCAGGTTTTCTAAACCTCTTAAATTTAGTTGGTAAGAAGACTAGAAATTAGAAGCCTTTAACTCCCATTTCCTGTTTGGGGAGCAGGAAATGTTTCTCTTTCTCTATTTCTCCCTACATTAATGCTGTCATGCTAAAATACGCTGTTATGCTAAAATAAATCTTTGCTAAAACTTTACCTTAAAAAAGAAAGAATAAGCCAGGTGCTAGTGGCTCACCCCCGTAATCCTAGCTACTCAGGAGGCTGAGATCTGAGGATCACGGCTCAAAGCCAGCCCGGGCAGGACAGTCCTTAAGACTATTTCCAATTAACCACCAGATAACTGGAATTGGCGCCATGGCTCAAGTGATAGAACGCTCACCTTGAGCTGAAGAGCTGAGGGACAGTGCTCTGGCTCTGAGTTTAAGCCCCACAACTGATAAACAAAAGTTAAAAATCCATGCAGGGGACTGGGAATTCCCAAGATGGTATGCAGAATGTGACAAACAATACAATTGTATCACAAATGTGTGAAACCACATCCCTGAAGCTACAGGGCAAAGGTGCTAAGTAACTTCTAGAAATTAATACTCTGTAACTGTAGATACAGCCTCCAAAGAATAAGACTGTTGCCCACATGTGTATGGGTTAGCAATGCTGATACTACTACATGTGAATATTAGAACTAAAGAATTAAGTAAACAGATGCCAGATGGTAGAAGACACATCTCTTACTGATGGGAGTGAGGGAAGAAGGGGAAATACTCCATGTGGTAATAGGTTGATCAGAGCTGTAGATATTGGCATGAAGTTATCTCTTCAGGGATAATTTATATAAGAGTTATGGGGCTGGGAGTGCTTATCATATGAGACTCAGGTTCAATCCCCTACATGGAAAAAGAGAAGGGAGAAAGAGTAGGGAGAAAACAGAAGGGGAAGGGAGGGAAGAAAGAAAAGAGAGTGAAGGGAAGGGAGGAGAGAAAGAAGAGGGAGGACAGGGGAGGGTAGAGGGAAAGAGAAAGGGAGAAATGTACAGATGTATAGATATACCAAGAGTAACACATCCTCATCTATTTCTTTGCTTTGTCAACTTAGAGGGGAGGAGAAGAGAGTGGAGGGAAAGCAGAAAGGGAGGCACTACAGATTTTTATACCCATGGAAGCACATCATCTATTTCTTTGTTTTGCCAACTTAGGAGGCCTAGAAGCAATAACACCCCAGTAACAAAGAATGCATATCGGTTTTTAATAGCATTTTCCAATTAAAAGAACCAGGCTCCTAGAGGAATGACTAATTCTATACTGATGTAAGAAATATATAAGAAGACTCTACTGTGATACCCAAAAGTACTGAAAATCCTTAAAAAAAAAAAAGTTCATGAACAAATGATGGAGATATGTCAAAGAGAAACAAAGAGTTATGGTAAACAATTATAAATATATTCATATTGGTATGTGTCCATACAGACTTAAATGCAAGATTTAACTAGCTATAAGGTGTTTCTATACTTTTTTTTTTTTTTTGGTCTGGTTGTGGGGCCTGAACTCTGGGCCTGGGCGCTGTCCCTCAGCTCTTCAGCTCAAGGCGGGCGTTCCACTACTTGAGCCATAGCACCACTTCCGGCTTTTTTATTTTCTGTTTATGTGGTGCTGAGGAATCGAACCCAGGGCCTCATGCATGCAAGGCAAGCACTCTACCACTGAGCCACCTTCCCAGCCCGTGTCTATACATTTTCAAATGTTCCAAAAAATACACTTAAAAATATGAAAAGGATCTGGTGTTTATCATGCCCACAGTCCTGGGCTTAAACCACAACAAATAAATAAGCAATTTATTTTATTATTTTTAAAGGAAAAGATAAGAAAGCTAAATAAGAATGACACTTCCAGAGATATAAAAGAGAAATTGAATTTTCCTTTAGAAAAAAAATGTTCTAACTTAATACAAGAATGTATCTATGCATTGTGTATGTATCTATATTTGAGTATGCTTGCTTTATTACTATAGTTGGAGATGACAATACATACTGGACTTGCACATGGTCAGCCACTAGAAAGGATTATAACTAAGAAGTTTGTAAAGTCCAAAAAATTCCATACATGATACTTACCGTCTATCCTACTTGTAACAATGACTGGAGGGTAAAAAGACAAGACCCTCAACATGATATAAATCTCTAATTACAGATTATTGCTTTCTCTAAATAGCCACTGTCCACTTCTACATAAATACAGTTCTGACTAAGCAATTGTACTTAAAGATAACATAAAGAAACCAAAGGAATCATTTTAAGTCTTAAGAGCAAATAAATCAGAGAATATAATTTGAATTTCTTAAAACCTTCTTTTTAAAGTGATTCCCACGGCAGGAGATGTACTACTTAATATATGGGGAAATGTAATGTGAAATTACACATAAGACCTATATTAGGTCCTTTCAGCAAGATTCCTGAGGGAAGCTCAATTTGGGTCTTAGTTTCTGTCCCTATCAAGAAGTCTTGCCCTGTTTCCAGGACATCGATAGAATGATTAAGCCAAATAAATCTCCATAGTAAGGAGTCAGCACTGGGATCAAGAAAGAAAATAAATATGGGTCCATAAGAATCCAGCAGGGCAGGCTGGGAAGGTGGCTCAGTGGTAGAGCGCTTGCCTTGCATGCATGAGGCCCTGGTTTTGATTCCTCAGCACCACATAAGCAGGAAAAAAAAAAGGCTGAAGTGGCGCTGTGGCTCAACTGGTAGAGTGCTAGCCTTGAGCTAAAGAGCTGAGGGACAGCACCCAGGCCCAGAGTTCAGAACCCACAGCCGGATCTGTACAGTATTTTCACAATAAAAGAAAAAAAAGAAAGAAAAAAGAATCCACCAGGGCTACAAAAACTACATGAAGAACAAGGCTTGCCAAGAGTCAACAAATCCAAATGAGTTACAGACTGTGGCTCCAAATACTCACAAACTCTTTCAAAATATGTAACAGACTACAAAAGAGCTCTCATATCTTCCCATGATAATATCTGCTTAATATAGGACAATCCTTTATATTTTAGTCTTCACAAAGAAATACATTTAAGTGAAATACTATCTCTGATAGCTCTAGAATTTGCTTCAAATATGGTAGAAAATCTAAATAAGATTGGTCATTAGAACAAAGGAGGAGGCTACAATGCTTGGGAAGAAATGTACTCTGAGTTTTAGGTCTGTAGACACAGGCATAGTTCATGTGGTTCACATTAGATCATCTAGAATAATGAGAATAAAGCTAGCTTAGCTTTACTTTATGAAGTTGTAAAGAGATTTAAAATGTAGTAAGTTTTAAATCTGAAAATAAGATCAAACACGATCCGATCGAAGGTGTTCGAGTTCATCATTAGTCTTCCAACCTCTCAGGTACCCTATAATTTATCAGGTAAGAACAAAGGTAGTAGAAATGTGAGAACATATTTATCACTCTGCATCTGAAAGGCAGTGAGTTACATCTCGCCTTCCCACTATGTTTCTTAGGTAGCAATGTTTATGATTTTCGAACCTGTACCCATATGTTGTGTAAATAATACAAAACTGTATATTTTTCAAAGGTTTTTTAAACTTTGGGCAATATTCTTTTGTTAAGATGTTAAGGAATAAAAGCTAGAAAAAAAAAAGAAATGTACTCATTATCTTGCCCATGTATTTGTAACCCCTCTGTACAGTATTTTCAAAATAAAAAAATTTTAAAAAAAAGATTGGTCATTAGTTCATAATTGCTAAGTCTAACTGGTTCATTAGATTTATTTCACTGCCCTATTTTTGTATGTGTTTGAAATTCTCATTGAAACAGTTTAAAAAGATAAATATTAGTTAAGAAATAATTCTAGCTGGGTGCTGGGCACCTGCCTGTTATGCTAGCTATTCAGGATGCTGAGATCTAAGGATCACAGTTTCAAAGCCAGCCCAGGCACAAAAGTCTATGAGATTATATCCAATTAACCATCAAGCAGCTGGAAGTGGAGAGTTGTGGCTCAAGAGCTCAGAGACAGCACCCAGGCTGAGTTCAATCCCAGGATCAACACACACACACACACACACAGAGACACACACACACACACACACACACACACACACACACTTCTAAGGCCAAGTGGTATCATACACCTATAATCCCAGCTACTTGAGAGGCTGAAATGGGAAGACCTCAATTTTGAGCCCCGCCCTGGCAATATAAAAAATGAGACCACTGGGGCTGGGAAGGTGGCTTAGGAGTAGAGTGCTTGCCTCCGATTCCTTAGTACCACATACATAGAAAAGGCTGGAAGTGGCACAGTAACTCAAATGGTAGACAGAGCACTAGCCTTGAGCACAGAGAGGTTCAAGGACAGTGTCCAGGCCCTGAGTTCAAACTCCAGGACAGGAAAAAAAAAAAGAGAGAGACCACTCACCTCAAAAAAATAGTAAAAATAATTCTACCCCCACAGCTTAGAGAAATAAACTTACCACACTTAAACTTAATAGAAAAGCCAATTAAAAAACAGACAAAGGATTTGAATAGACATTTCTCCAAAAAAGATAATACAAATAGCCACTGCAATGAAAATATCCTCAACATCACTAATCAATAGTGGAAATCCATACTGCAAAGAGATACCATTTCATACCCATTAGATAGTCACTGCACAGACATGAGCATACTTAATAAGACTGACTACATTAAAAATGGTTGGGCTTGCAGGTTTAGCTTATGCTTAATATGCACAAGGCCCCAGGTTTATCTCCAGTACCAAAAACAAAACAAAGCAAAAAATAAACACAACAACAAAAAAGCAAAAAACAAAACCAAAGATTAATATGGTAAATTTCCTCATAATTCTAAGTAGTTTTCAAAGAAACAATGTACCCATTTTATCTCTCTATAAATAGCCATGTGTGTTTGTGTGTGTATACAAACATTATATAGACCAGGCACAAGTGCCTCAATGCCTGTAATCCTAGCTACTCAGAAGATTGATATCTGAGGATTATGGTTCAAAGCCAGCTCAAGCAGGAAAGTCCAATTGACCACAAAAAGCTGAAGTGGAGTAGTAGAGTGACAACCTTGAGCCAAAAAGCTCAGGGACAAACCTTTTGAGTTCAAGCCCTAGGACCAACACATGCACTCACACACACATACATACACATACACACACACACACGTTATATAAATGATATATATTTAGTAGTTTTAAAACAGAGCCTCACTATATAGTGCTCAGTCTTGTCCTGAACTCACAAATCTCCTGCCTCAGCTATCCCAGTGCTGACATTACAGGCCTGTAATGTGAAGTAATGTAAATTGACTTCTGAAACTAAAAAACAAGTAAGTAAAACAAATGATATAGACATTCTTTGGTCCTTCTCCCATGATCATAATTTCATCTAATACTTAAATATGAATAAAGTTTTACCTATTAAAAGACATGAAATTATTTTCTGATCTAGGAAAATGTTATTATTCTCAGATGTGCTCTCCTGGGGTTGCTTACAAACAGCAGGAAATGAGTTAAGTCCTAACTGAACAGTGTGCAGTTTTCTACCTACGTGGCAGTACTACTGTCCACTTAGATTATATTCAAGATCCAAATATCTCAAAACATCTGGTATAGAGTGGAAAATTTTATGATGTAGGCAAAGATCTATTGCAGGAAGGCAAAGAGGGTCTACTGAGTGCTCCACAAGTTTCTCCACATTGGGTATAGACCTGTCTTGAAACAGTGTTTCCATGTCTGGATACACAAACTCAGTTTCAAAACTGCAAAAAGGAAAAATAGTAAACAAAATCAGAACACAGGGAAACTGTGAGCCCAGTCTTTCCCTTTCCCTTTTCTTTTTGTTTGCACATGGAGGGAGGACCTCTCAGGGGGTAGAATGCAGAACCTGAGACTCTAGCTTGTCTTTCTCCACTCCAAGGCACCTCTCCACTTCTGGCTTTGCTGGAGATAAACAGTCTCTGATTTGTCTCCCTTGGCTGGAGACCCAACCCAGATCCTCAGATTTGTTTCTTCGGTAGCTAGAATTATATAGGTATGAGCCACCAGTGCCCTGTCTAGCCCTTTTGTAAGCTCTGTCACTATGCTAAATTCAAGTTGTACAAATCCATAAAAACCATAAAGACAGCTGGTTTGGCTCAAGCCTGTCTGTAATCCTACCTACTGGAAGGCAGAGGGCTGGGAATCATGGTTGGAGGACAGCCCAGGGAAAATATGTTCTTGAGACTCCCTCTCAACCAATGGCTGAGCACAGTAGAGTATATCCATTACCTCAGCTACACAGGAAGCACAACTAACAGGATCAAAGCCTGGGATGATCTTGGCATAAAGCAAAACCTTACCTCAAAAACAATGCAAAAAAGGGCTGGAGACATGACTCAGGTGGTAAACCAACTGCCTTCCAAGAGGCCCTCAATTAAATCTTAGTACAAAAAATAAATGGAAAAAATCCATTTGCATTATAAATCATACAGCTTTCATTACATTGGCTAGAGGACCAACTCAATTTGATTAATAAGACCCAAGAGAAGTCAGAATAGCCTTTGGAAACAACCTAAGAGTATCATGCTCCCACCAAGTTGCTGGGACAATTCACTAACATTCTATAATTCAAAATCCTTTTAAATATGTATGTGCTCTATAGACAGCAAAAATATTTGATATGGGGCTATGGATATGGCAAAGTGCTTGCCTAGCATGTTTGAGGTCAAGAGTTCAATGTATCTCCAGCACCTAAAAAAAAAAAGAAGAAGAAAGCCAGGCACCTAGCTATTGAAGAGACTGAGACCTGAGGATAGAGGTGTGAAGTTAGCCAGGACAGCAAAATCCACAACACTTAGCTCCAATTAGCCAGCAAAAAGCCAGAAGCAGAAGTATGGCTCAAGTGGTAGAGTACCAGCCTTGAGCAAAAAATCTAAGTGCACAAAGCCCTGAGATCAAGTCCCAGTACCTCATGCATATATATGCACATACACGCACAAAAGAGAGAAAGGGATACAGATGATATACAAACATAATCATGTGAAAAAACAACAGTATTAGAATATGGACCATTTCATTGTATATCCAGACTGAGTGCATTTGCACTATATGTGCAAGAATACACATGTAAATTTGTGAATGCTGATGCTTGACATGATACATACGAATACATGTGCAAAATGTGTCCAAGAACTGCATGTGTATAAAGATGTGCTTAGAAACACGTATAGGTGCTTAACAGAGCATATACACAAATACTGTATGCATCTGCTGGTGCATATCCTGTTTTTGGCAGTGAGTAGGTATGTATGTATATATCCTTATAATCACAACCTAGCCTTGTGACCTTGAGCATGTCCCTGAGCCTCTTTGAGACTTGTCTTCTTCATCCACACTGTGAGAACACACTGACAAAAAGGTTTTGTAAAATGGATGCAAACCACTTAGTGCTGATTGATGCACAGTAAATCAATATGTGTCCCTTATCTTTACACTATGTATACTGATCTAAACTTGTTCATATTTATACAGCTATAAAGTCACAGAATACACATCAAAATATTGACTCTAGTTATCTACGTACAAATTTTTCTACGAAGAATATTTTTTATGTTTTTATTGAAGTTTTTTTTAAGAATAAGATGGCCTCTCTCTGACACACCACAATCTTGCCTAATTAAAATTCATTATGCACTAGACTGGGCATTGAATAATTTTGATACTCTAATAAATTTTCTTATTACCAGCACTCTTATCAGCATTATCCAAGAAGATAGCAGTAGAAGGAAAACCCAAGATGCTTGTTGCCTTATCCAAATCAGGATGAAGATAATGAATCAGATGACACTACAGGACACAGGTGATTTGCAAACACATTGGTGACAGGTGACATGGGATTTGAATTTTATTAAAGCAGAAAAGACTCTTATTAAAGCAGAAAAGAATCTAGAGGGGCTGGAAATGTGGCTTAGTGCTCGCCTAGCATGCATGAAGTCCTGGGTTCGATGCCTCAGTACCACATAAACAACAGAAAGATGGGAAATGGCACTGTGGCTCAAGTGGTAGAATGCTAGCCTTGAGCAAAAGAAGCTCAGAGACAGTGTCCAGACCCCGAGTTCAAGCCTAGGGCTGGCAAAATAATAATAATAATAATAATAATGAAATATATATATATATATATATATATATATATACATGAAATCTAGAGTCTGGTCCAAGGTCATACCAAAATGCACTTATTAGACTCCAGGCTGTTAAGAGATTCGTGGGTTATATCGTTCTGCCACAATTTGGGGAAAATCTCTATGAGACCAAGAAGCCAAATTCTTATTAGTCATTCTGAGCTGGGGGGGGGGGGAGGAAGGGGCCCGGTGACAACACCCAACGAAAGATGGCAAAACAAACCAATAACTGACAGCACCACGGTTAATCTACACGTTTCAATGGTATTGGGTTTTTCCTTGTTTGTAAAATACAGAAAATGTAGCTTATCTAAATCGCGACATTTTAGTTTCATAAAGGCAGGTTGGACATTTGTGTGAAAATTATGCCCAAGGCATTTGAAGCATCACACAACACAGTGATCCGCGGTTCCAATCAACATCAGCTACTACTTGGCTCCATTCCCACAATCACGATGTGTTAGTTTAATATCTTTTAAAAATAACAACCAAAAAAAAAAACCCGAAAACAACAACATCAACAACAAAAATCCTCTGCAGAAGGTCTCCGCAAAAATTCCAAAGAAAAACAGCTACAGACAAGAGAGTAAAAAGCCGGCAGCCCTTTTTTCCCCTGGGGCCTCAATTTCGAGATAATAATGCAATCATCCCCCATACATTTCCTCCCCAGATATGTTATTACATCTCTCAAAACGTCACTTCCAAGGGATTAGAACACTCGCAGGCACACGCCTGGTGGCGTCACCGACGCGCTACATTTTTGGGGCAACACCTCGACCAAACATCGCCTCTTGCAGATCTGCTGCAAACTGCGGGCTCCTCTCGCTTCGTTTTTACTTTTGTCTTGAAAGCGAGGCGTGGGGGAGGGGCGGGCCGGGCCTGACCGAACCGACGCGGCCCAGAAACCCTGAGTAATCGCATCTCGCTGCGGGGGAGCCGTCGCCGCAGCACCAGCGATTTTTATCTTTTCTCTCCACCCAGTTTCCTTTCGCATTTCATTTCCCTCCCCCTTTCTTTTTCCAGTGACATCAAAAAAAAAAAAAAAAAAGCAAAGGTGGGAAGGAGAAAAATAAATGGCCCCAGGTCACTGCCTACTCTGAGCCCAGAGTTCGGACTCGGGGACCCACCCGCCCGGGGAAATGCGGGAAACCAAAGCCGTTTCCACCCGGGATCGCGAGGAGGGCCACTCAGGGTCCGCAGCGGCCTGGAATGGAGGCCGAGGCCACAAGGCCCGGGCCCAGCGCGGCCTGCCAAGCCCCGGGCGTCGAGTTGCCAACAGGCCGGCCTTGTAGAGGTCTGAAACGGCAGGCGGGGCCAGGGTCCGAGCTCTAGGCTGAGGGACGGAACTCGGCGCTGCTCACCTGCTGGTACCGGCTGCCGCAGGCCGGCTCGACCGCCGCCAGCGCCGCCAAAGCCAACGCCATCACACAGCCGGCAGCAGGGGGGGAGCGCGCAGGAACGAGCTGAAGGGACGCGGGCGCTGCGGCCTGGACGCGTAGGGAGGCCCTGAGGGTCGCGCCGCGGGTGGGGTCTCGATGGCCGCCGCCGCCGCTCCGGGACAGACGCTCTCCTCAGGCCGTAAGCACCGCCGCTGCTGCCCAGGCTCCGCCGCGGCCCCTGGGGAGGAGGCGGAGACGACGGACGACGGCGGCGACGCTGCGCGCCGCCCCGCCCCCAACTCGCACCGCCCTGCCCCACCGAGCCGCGCCCTGCGCCGCCGCGGCCACATCACCTCGGCTCCCTCCTCCACCTCAGCTCCCCAGTCGCCCGCCGGCCCGCGGCGCCTGCGGAGGGCAGTAGTCTGGACGCCCGAGCCGGCCACTCCCTGGTATAGCCACAAGATCAAGGTTCTCCTCCACTCCCACCCTCACTGCCATCCTATAGGTCAGGGGTCAGCCAACGACTGGGCGGGGACCACACTCAGCCCCGTCGCCTAGACCAATAGTCTGCAGAAGTCCAGTGTCCACAAATAAAGTTTTATTGGGAACCCAGCTATAGACCCTCGTCGAGGGCCTGCAAATCCTAAGCACTTGCTCCCTGACCTTCTCCCTGAATCCTTCCCAAGGGCGGGTAGTAGCTTCGTGTTTAAACATTCTTTAGTATCTTAACAGCTTAGCCTCTGGGTCCAGAGACTATATTTTCGCAAGAAAACTCTCAGAGGAAGGGATGTGAAAGTCAAAAGCTGATCTCAGGCAGGGACAACAAGAAATGCACAAAGGCCCTGCTGAGAGGTGGGTGGGAGACAGAATGGCCAATTTCTCACCGATGAAACTGTGCCTGGAGAGATTATGCATTTTACCCAGTGACACAGAGCTGGACTGAGGTACATTTGCAGTGCAAGCCTACTAAGCCAGCTTAATGATTACCACACAACTGAACGATAAGCTGGGTGAAGACACAGAGTATTTATCTTTTAAAGCTGTCTTCCACAGTGTCCCGCACATAGTTACAGGGCAGCTCTTCTGTTTCTTTAGATCATATCCAGCCATCTGGAATTGCGTCTAACTACCTGTCCAATGCAGGAGGAAAACCTCAATCTTTGAAGCTTGTTGCATTTCCCATATCTTCTTAATAGTCTCAGTAAGATAATCTTAGCTTCTAATTTTTCAGATCAGTTAAATTTATCTATTAACTTGCCGGTGAACTCAGGGCGTTTAACTTGTCCTGGCAAGCACTCCACCAACATACCTGTTTTGAACCATATTGAAATGTCCCTATAAAGGATCAAACTGAAATCAAGTTTTTTAATGTCTAGATATTTTTCTTTCTAACTTTGAGATCTCTATCACTTTCCAAACTCCAGGTTCTCTCTTGTTCTGTTAGCCTCATATATTCATCAACAAATTCATTCAAGCTGTAAGAGTCTACTTTGCCTCAGTTGTATTTATTTTGCGTTGCTTTTTTTTTTTTCTTGTCAGTTGTGGGGCTTGAACTCTGGGCCTGGGTGCTGTCCCTCAGCTCCTAAGCTAAGGCCAGTGTTCTACCACTTGAGCCACAGTGCCACTTCTGGTTTCCTCAGGGTTTACAGGAGATAAGGGTCTCACAAACTTTCCTGCTTGGGCTAGCTTTAAACTGCAATCCTCAGATCTCAGCCTCCTGAGTAGCTAGAATTACAGGTGTGAGCCACTGGCTCCCGGCTTGCATTGCTGTTTGTGTAGTGTTATACTTGAAAGGCTTGATAGATGGAAGGCAAGAACTCAACCACTAGTCTTCATCCGCAGTCCAGAAAGTCTATACCTTTTAATGTAATAAGGTATTATGAATAAAAAATGCCTTCTATAAGAAAGGGAAAAAAGTCTAATTTGGAATTATTTTTAAAAATCATTGGTGGAAAATAGAAGTTGATCTACTTTATCTAAATTTACATGGAAGAAGGAATAAAAAAATATGTATGTCCTGCCACATATGGCTACTGGAGCATCTTGTTATCTTTCTGCATGTCTATTGCACTGTGGCTTTTTCTGGCAAAGACACTGCTCTCCTTTCTGTCTACTTATTTCCTAAATTGCCTTTTCTTTTGATAGCTATATACTGCTTGCACGTGGACACAAGTCTTTAAATAAAATCCTTTCTTATGGGAATATGTTTCTCAAAAGCAAAAGAAAGCTGATCTACAACTTCCAATATCCTTTTCCTATTCCTTTTCTGATGTCCTCAATCAAAATGTTTTATATTAACAGTAAAGACTTAGAGGGTCTCCTCTCCTCTTCATTTCTCTTTCTTTTCCTCCCTCTATCTCACCCCCTCCCCACTCCCTCTGTCTTCCCCAAATCCTATAATAAATAAATAAATAGAAAGGATTGGTCTGGGTTTAATAAGTGGATAGATTGGAAATTGAAAAATGGAGTAACCATTGCCTAAAGCCTCTAGTTGGCAGGCCAGCTGTACAAGGAAAGGGGAAACTGAATTTCTTGTCCCATGGATCCATGCCTGGTACAAATCAAGCAGACAGGGAAGATAATCAATCCAAGACTGGAAAAATTGCACTGTGACTTCATCTTGAGTTGTTGTCAAGAGAGTTTCCACTGAGAAAGTTATTAATTTCAGACTGCTGCACTTAGAAACTTATTTCCCCACAGAATCACTAATACTTTCCATGTGAAATACTTTTTATGTGAACTGCTGACGCTGAATCATCTGCTCTGAGAGAGAAGGGAAACATTGTAGGCAAGTAAGAACATATCTCGTGTATTGCTTTTTTCCTTGAATTTAGAGAAGAATCTTCTTTCTCACCCTTGACTTGGGCTTTCTTACTCTCAGGTTTGACCTAGGTGGTGCTGTGCTTGGTAACTAATAAGTGTCTGTTAAATCTGTTCAAAGTCCTATTAGTCTAACATCTCATCTGAAATCTTGAATGTCTCAGTTAATCTTTACAGAGCACCAACTAAATTGTATAATTTCTATTGTCTTCCTACTTCTTTAAATTCTCACCATATTACCCTAGGTTTTATTAAAGGCAACACGTAATTTCCTCATATCACAAAGAAAGAAATTATTCACTGGTAATCACTATTGTGGTAGAGCCCCTTTTGGGTCTTGGAATCTAACATAGATCATCTCCTTAATGCTCATAATCCCATATTGAAGATGAAGGGACTCAGGAAATTTCCATCAGTTACTCAGCTAGGGAGTGACAGAGCCACAATTTGAATGCAAATTCAAAATGTAAGCACTACTGTGTGTGCAGAAATAGATACAGGATATAGAAAGGGCTAATCTTTGGGTCTTCACTATGAAATAGAGAACACAGTAATATATGGTCAAAATATTTTTAATATATAAATTGCATGTTAGGGGTGATTGTGGAAGCGCTGACATGGATCAAGATGCACTGTCTACACAAATGGACATTTTAAAGTCCTTTTGTACAATACTAGATAACTTATTTTATTTTATTTTTTTTGCCGGTCATGGGGCCTGAACTCTGGGCATATAGGCACTATCCCTCAGCTCTTCAGCTCAAGGTTAGCATTCTACCACTTGAGCCATAGCATCATTGCTGGCTTTTTCTGCTTATGTGGTACTGAGGAATTGAACCCAGGGCCTCATACATGCAAGGCAAGCACTCTGAGCCACCTTCCCAGCCCAATAGTTGATAATTTGTTTAAAAAATTTGCAACGGGGCTGGGAAGGTGGCTCAGTGGTAGAGCGCTTGCCTTGCATGCTCAAGGCCCTGGGTTCGATTCCTCAGCACCACATAAGCAAAAAGAAAAAAGCCAGAAGTGGTGCTGTGGCTCAAGTGGTAGAGCGCTAGCCTTGAGCTGAAGAGCTGAGGGACAGTGCTCAGGCCCAGAGTTCAAGCCTCACGACCAACCAAAAAAAAAAGATGCTGTACAGAAGGGTTACAGTTACATAAGTAAGGCAATGAGTACATTTGTTGAGCATTGTTACCCCTTCCCTTGTTGTTCTCCCACTATCCCTTCCCTCCCCTCCCCACAAGTTGTAAACTTCATTTCCAATATACTGTCTTGTACGTATCATTGTTGCAATGAGTCACCCTGTGTCCTTGTTTCAGCATTTTTGCCAGATTCTTATCTACAATTAACCACCAAAAATCCAGAAGTGGAGCTGTGGCTCAAGTGGTATTATACTGACCTTGAATAAAAAAGCTTCGGGACAGTGCCCAGACCATGTGTTCAAGGCTCATGAGTGGCACTCACACGCGTGCGCATGTGCACGCGCGCACACACACACACATACACACATGATGATGATGATGATGATGATGATGATGATGATAGAACTCTCCAGCTCTAAATAATAGATGAGAGCTAAGAAATAATACCTTAGTTTTTGAGGTGGTGTTGGAATCCTGGTCAAATTCACTCAAATTATCCATCACAACATCTTCAATAACCAAAGTCCAAAGACAGACCCCCAAAGACAAGCTCCTTTTCATGTCCCATTTGGAGTATGCAATGGTGCTGTAGTTTGGATCTTAACTGTCCCCCAGAGACCCATGTGGTAAAGGTATGGTCCCCAGTACAGCACCTTTAGGAGGTAGTCCTTCCTCACCATTATCAACAAAAAATGGCTAAGCACAATGGCACTCACCTATAGCTCCAGACACATAGAAGGCTGTCTGGAAGATTATTTGAGTCCAAGAGGGTCAGCCTGAGCAACATAGCAAGACTCAGTTTCTTTTCTTTTCTTTTTTTTTGGGGGGGATCCGGTTGTGGGGCCTGAACTCGGGGCCTGGGCACTGTCCCTCAGCTCTTCAGCTCAAGGCTAGCGCTCTACCACTTGAGCCACAGCGCCACTTACGGCTTTTTTCTTTTTGCTTATGTGGTGCTGAGGAATAGAACCCAGGGCCTCATGCATGCAAGGCAAGCGCTCTACCACTGAGCCACCTTCCCAACCTGCAAGACTCAGTTTCTAAATATAAAAAGAGATAGGGTTTAGTGGAAGGTTTTAGGTCATTGGAGATGTCCCCTGAAGGAAATTGTGAGATCCTAACCTCTTCCTCTTTCTCTTGAGTCCCAGCCACAAAATTAGAAGCTTTGCTTTATTTTGTGCTTCTACCATGACATGCTACCTTGTTCTGCAGGCCTGTACGCTACAGAACCAACCAAAAATGAACTGAAAACCTCTAAAAATGTAAGCCACAAGAAATACATACATACATAAATGGTTTCTCCTTATGAGGTAGCTCAGATATTGGTTATAGTAACAAAAGTTAACTAACATAGGTGGGCTAGCACCCTGGAAAAACAAGGCCTTACCAGAGTTGATTATGACAAACCATGTCACAAACCTCAGGTGTTATCATCAGATGGTGTTAGAGTCACCTGCCTAGTGGCTGAGTGGGGGCTATGTTCTTGGCTTTTTAAAATACCAGACACCTCTGGCCATCTCTCCTTTGTCTGGTCATACACCATAAATATATGAGGTCAAGATACCAGTTCACAGCTCGTCCAGGATCCCATTGTCCCCGAGGTTCCTCCATCAAAAGGCACATTTTTATTGTTCAATGACCTAGAAAAAGTGCTTCTGAGGTCACTGGCCCCAAAAACACTGCTTTAATAACTTTATACCAGGGACTCTGCAGGGCAATTTTCATATACGTAGTACCATTTTTTTTAACTCATAATAACCTAAAGGGTAAAGTCTATTTCTATCTCAGCCTATGGCTGGTGAAACAGGTAACATGGAAGTGTGTGTGTGTGTGTGTGTGTGTGTGTGTGAGAGAGAGAGAGAGAGAGAGAGAGAGACAGACAGACAGACAGACAGACAGACAGACAGACTGAGACTAGGCTTAAATGGATTTAACTTATTTGAGCAAAGTGGTAGAGCACACCTGTAATTCTAAAAGTTAAGAAACTCAAATCTCTTGTTTAAGACCAATCTGGGCTATATAGTGAGAGTCTCTCAGAAAGAAAGAAAGGAAGAGAAGGAAGGAAGGAAGGAAAAAAGGGAGGAAGAAAGGAAGGGTGGAAGGGAGGGAGGGAGGGAAGGAGGGAGAGTGGGAGGGAGGGAGGAAGAGAGAGAGAAAGGAGTGAGGGAGGGAGAGAAGGAAGAAGGAGGGAGGCATAAATTTTTGGGTTTGAGTTTCCATTTTAGAGATAAGAAAACTAAGTTCAGAGAGGCTACTAGGAAGTAGCTAAAGGTCAATATGCATCACCATGGCCTCCTGAGCTCTGCAAGAATATGGAATAGCTTTTTATAAGTAGAGGATGTGCTCTTCGCTGGTATGCTGGTCCAACCAATCTATGATTCAAAAAATCAAATCAAAGCAAAACGCATCATGCTCACTCTGCATCAGGCTGGCGAATTCAAACACCATGACTCAGAACAAGCAGCGTTCCCTGGCCCTTGACAACAATGCTGTCCTCCAGGACCTGATAGGTGCTTGGTTAGCTTTGAAATTCTTTGTGGATGTCAGAGAACATATCTAAAAGTTGATTCATCACTAGCACTACCATAAGTGATTTGCAACCTAAAACAGACACTCCCTTCTCCCCTCCAAAACACAGCTTCACGGTGTGCCCAGGGAAAGGCCTGGAAGTGAATCTTCCTTTGCCTCGGGAAGAGAATTCCTTTGTGGGCTGAGGAGAAAAATATTTCTTACCAGGCAGGAAGGCCCTTTCCTAGGAATTTTGGCAGAAAAAACAACAACAAAACCCTGCTCTCTCTAAAGCAGAATGACTTCAAAGAGAAAGGCCTGAGTCTCCAATCCAGTCTTACCTCATATACAATCACCTAAAAGGGACAGTCTCTATAAAACTGAAAATCTCAGGTGTTTTCTTCCTTTTCAAAAATTTCAAAATATTAGTGAGTAGGCTGGGAGTGGGGCTCAATTATAGAGCTAGTTATACAGCCTGGTATGTGCAAGGTCCTGGGTTCCATATCCAACATTGGGGGGAAAATCACAGTGAGTGGGAAATGTCACTAGTAATATCTCCTATGACACCTGACTTTTTTTCCAGGCACCTGGCCAGGGCCTTTTATGGCTAACTCCTGGTGAATTGAGATTAGAAGTAATCCAGAACTCAGCCCTAAATTGAGCTCATGCCAGCTAAAAGGGGTTTCAAGCAAGCCACAGAATTCAGGAGCCAGAATTAGGAATTGGTTCAGCTGTGGGAAGATTCAGTGGCCATGTTACACTGGGAATTGTCCGTTGGCTTCTTACCAGGACCTTGAAGTGCCTCAGCTTGTGGAACCTTGTCATGTTAGAGACGCTGTCAGTTTTGTTGTTGTTGTTGTTTTGTTGGTCGTGGGACTTGAACTCTGGATCTGGGTGCTGTCCCTCAGTTCTTCAGCTCAAGGCAAGTGCCACTTGTCCCTCAGTTCTTCAGCTCAAGACAGGGCCACTTCCAGTTTTCGTGGTGGTTTACTGGAGATAAGAGTCTCACGGACTTTCCTGCCCAGGCTGGCTTTGAACCTTGATCCTCAGATCTCAGCCTCCTGAGTAGCTAGGATTACAGGTGGGAGCCACCAGTGCCCAGCTGTGCTGTCAGTTCTTTTACTTTACTCCTGTATTCCTGTGTTCAACAAATATATATATTTAATTCTTACTATACAAGCAGTTTTCTCTGTTTAAAAACTCCATTTTGGGCTGGGAAGGGGCTCAGTGGTAGAGTGCTTGCCTTGCATGCATGAGGCCCTGGGTTTGATTCCTCAGTACCACATAAACAGAAAAAGCCAGAAGTGGTGCTGTGGCTCAATTGGTAGAGCTCTAGCCTTGAGCTGAATTGCTGAGGGACAGGGCCCAGGCCCAGAGTTCAGGCCACACAACAGACAAAAAAAAAAAAAAAAAAAACCCAAAACAAAAAAAACCCTATTTTTCAATGTTAGGCCTGAGATCAGGGGTAGAACAGGAACTTAGTATGTACAAGGCCTTTAGTTAATTCTCCAACATTCCCCTCTCCTAAACAAAACAAAACACCCTTCCATTTCTGCCTATGTACAAAATCTAGTTTTATACCTATTTGTCTAGGTATAAAAAGATATTGCCAGGCATCAGTGGCTCATACCTATAATCCTAGCTACTGAGGAGGTTGAGATCTGAGGATCAGAGTTCAAAGCCAGCCACTTCAAGAAAGTCTGTGAGATTTTTATCTCTATCCACTAAAAAGCTAGACGTGGCTCAAGAGGTAGAAGCAAAAAAGGGCAGAGACAGCACTCAGGCTCTGAGTTCAAGCCCCAGGACCAATGCGCGTGCGCGCGACACACACACACACACACACACACACACACACACACACACACAGATATCCCTGTTCCCATTGTATCCATCCCTGCCACTCTCTGGTTCTGGCTATAAACCGGAGATATTTTCCGTACCTGAGAACAAGTGTGCTCTTTTATTATTTTCAAAAGGCTAACATACTTTTTATATAGAATAGTAGAGTGGATGCCTGTGCTGAGGATCTAACCCCAAGGCCTTGCTCATACTGCTGCGCTACCCTCACAGCCTTTATAGTCTTTTTTTTAAATAACCTTGTGCTTAGCTCCATGTTGAGGGAAGAAATATAGAAATAATAACAAAAATATACCATTAAGAACAAGGTGGGCACCAGTGACTCATACCTGTAATCCTAGGTACTCAGGAGTAATCACTCACAACACTCCCACTGAGGTCAGATATAACCAAAAATCATCCTCAACATTTCCTCATCATTTGTCTGTAATTGGTAAAATAAAATGGATTCAGTGCCTTCCTCTTTCCATCTTTTTTTTTCAGTGCTAGAATTTGAACTCAGGTCCTCCTGCTTGCTAATCAGGTATTCTACCACTAAGATATGCCTCCAGCCATTTTTTTGCAATGGTTATTTTGAGATAAGATTTCACTTCCCCTTTGTACCTGGGCTACATCAACCTAGTTGAGGCTTCTTCACATTGCTGGGTTAAAAAGCATATGCTGGGGTTGGAGGTTATGTATCAGTTGGTAAAGCGCTAGCCAAGGAACAAAGAATCAGGTATGGAGTTTGAATCCTGGTCCTGCAAAAATAGAAGAAAAAAGAAAAAGAAAAAAAGCACATGTCACCACATCTAGCTTCTTCTTTGAGAATGGAGTCCATAAGACATTCTGTTTCGGCTAACCTAGAACCATGATCCTCCTACTCTCAGCCTTCCAAATAGGATGACAGCCAAATGCTGCTTCATCTGATGATGAGTTGAGAAGGGATGAACCATTGGTGCTGGGCTCAGACACGAATTTTATTGAGCCTGACTCTCTCATCAGACTTTTAACTTCTTGAGAGCAAAGATCAGATATTGCTGGATGCTAGTGGCTCATTCCTGTAATCTAAGTACTCAGGAGGCTGAGATGTGAGGACTAAAGAACCCCAGCTGTCATGGGTGACTGTGGAGAATGGAGTTAATTTGCCCAGGAAGACAAAGAAACCAGCAAAAAGCCAGAAGTGGAGGGATAGCTCAAGTGTAGCTCAGAATGGCAGCCTCTCATGAGCATAAAAGCTAAATGAAAGCTCAAGGCCCTGAGTTCAAGCCCCAGTAACACATTTAAAAAAAAAGATTATATCTTGTTTGTGAAAATGTAGTTGGCACACAATGAACATACTGTACCATCTATTAAGAGAATGAGAGAGGTGTCTCCTCCCCATCCAGCCTGTCTGAGACCACCCAATTCTGAGACCATTATGGGTGATAGGTGGTAGGGCCACCACTTGAAAAGGTGGCAGCAATGCTTTTATTCAGCTGCCACTCTGTTTTTCTCTCTTTTGGCTTCTATTCTAATAAAATGATTGTGATTTCCACCCTCTCCTGGAACAGAACTGTGACCGGTTTTCCAGTGTTCATTGCTAATTTCATGCACCGTTAGGTTTGCTGTTCTCTTCTGTTTCTTTGCTTCTCCCCCCTCCCAGGATGTTGAAACACTATGGGAACACAGTATGATGGGATGGCACACTGCAATGGGGCAGGGTGTAACCAACTCCCAAGAACATGTCACTTGGAAGCTGCTACACACACTATGCTTGCTCTCCCAGCTAGGGAAATCCACCACACTCTACTTCCCACAAACAGGCCATGGCAACTGGGGTTCATCACTCCAGCTAAGCCTAAGATGATCTTTGGATTTTTCTTAACACTGCCACAGCCTGTGAAATTAATGGCACTATTTGCTACTCCTTCCTGATTTCTTACAATTAAGAAAAAAAAATCTACCCTCCAAACTGTATTACTGTTCAGATCCTTTCCATCACACAAAGCCCTATTCACAGGGCCATCCTGTGAATTCCTTCTAACACCTAGTTTGTAAGGTGAAGTGACTGCTTGACCATCCAAGGAGAAAGAAGATATGTCCAAAAACATATAAAAATAAAATTTAGGGGCTGGGAAGGTGGCTCAGTGGTAGAGAGCTTGCCTTGCATGCATGAGGCCCTGGGTTCAATTCCTCAGCACCACATAAGCAAAAAGAAAAAAGCCAGAAGTGGCACTGTGGCTCAAGTGGTAG
>NW_012267266.1:1459988-1463962 GCF_000151885.1 Dipodomys ordii
AGAAAAAAGCCAGAAGTGGCACTGTGGCTCAAGTGGTAGAGCGCTAGCCTTGAGCTGAAGAGCTGAGGGACAGCGCCCAGGCCCAGAGTTCAGGTTCCACGACCAGACCCAAAAATAAATAAATAAATAAATAAAAATTAAAATTTAGCTATTATGGTACCTTAAGTCTATAATCCTAGCTACTTGGAAGGTGAAGATCTATCTGGAGGATTTTTATCATTTTATCAATCACTAGACACCATCTCAATCAATGGCTGGGCAGAGTTGTGTGCACCTGTCATGCCAGTTACTCAGGGGAGCACAATAGGAAGACTATGGTTCAGGTCAGCCCCAGGAATAAAGCAAGACATTAGCTCAAAATAGCCAACACAAAAATGGTTGGTTCAAGTAGTAGAGTATCTGCATACCAAGTACAGGTCCTGGGTTCAAACCTCAGAGGTTTATCTTAGTACAATGTACAGTTAATATGTATAAACCCAAGTGGGCATTTGTGGCTCACACTTTAATCCTAACTACTTAGGAGGCTGAGATCTAAGGATGGTTGGAAGCTAGCCTGAGCAGGAAAGTTTGTGAGACACTTATCTTCAGTTAACCACCAAAAAGCCAGAAGTGGAGCTGTGGTTCAAGTGGTAGATTGCTAGCCCTGAGAAAAACAAGAAAGCAAAAAGGAAAAAAACAAAAAGCTCAGGGACAGCTCCTAGACCCTGAGTTCAAACCCCAGAACAGCATACACACACACACACACACACACACACACACACACACACACACACACACAAAGGTACAAACTTTGTGCTCAATCCTCAGGACCAAAAATAAATAAGTAACATGGAATTTTTTAAAGCATGGATAAATACAGGGAAGAAAACACTTACTGGCCCACATTATTGCTCTGTTTGTTCCTATCGGTATTAGGTAATAATTATATATTGTTCAAATTAACCTATAAATAACATACTTAAGCATGTAAGTATAAAATGACTACTGACAGCTTCTATTTCTGCCCTTTCTATAGTAAGTCCTATTAATTAGCAATGGATTCTTACAGATTTGTCTAGAAAAGACACATGTATTCTCAAGTGAAAACTACAGATTGAACAAGGGTCCTATACTGATCCAGACAGATCAGATCAAAAACCAAAATGGAGTCACCATGTTGAAGCTCCACATCACTAAACCAAAACTGTGCTGTTTACCTAACTTCCCAAGAACCCAGAGAAATGAGGGCTATCAGCTAAATTTCCCAAACAGGCTAGTTTAAAATGACATGATAAGGAATTTCCCTCCACAAAGAAGTTTATCTAAAGTAACCTGATCTTAACAAATCAGTTATTTCTCTTGTTCTCTATCCCCAGAACAGAACACTGAAGGAAAGTATGTCTGAAATGATAACCCACTCTGTGGTCTTTGTTCTTTTCCTCAGCCTTTCTCTGTCTATAAAATCAACCTGTTCTCTTTGGATCACGGGAACACTTATTCTATTGTACTCACTGAAGTGTTGCCCCATTCTGAACCAAAAACAAAGCCAAGTAAGATTAAAAAGTCCATGAGTTTGTCCTTTGACAAATCATATACATTCTTTTAAAAGAATTCACCAAAGGGCTGGGCACTAGTGGCTCACACCTGTAATCCTAGTTACTTAGGAGGCTGAGATCTAAGGACTGCAGTTTGAAGCCAGCCTAAGCAGGAAAGTCCATGAGACTATTATCTCCAATTAACCAGCAAAAAAAAACCAAACAAAAACAAAAACAAAAAAACAACAAAAGTGGTGCTGTGGCTCAAAGTAGTAGAGCACTAGCCTTGAGTGAAAAAGCTCAGGGACAGGACGACTGACAAAAAAAAAAAAAAAAGAATTTACCAAAGAGGGGAAGAGGTTATTTTACAATATGTTCTGTATCTTGTGTGTTTTCTTTTTACTAAATAATACATTCTTTCTTTGTGTTCTCATTTATTCATTACTATGGATTTCCAGCACATGGATGTACCATGATTTATTTAATTAGTGCTCTATTCATTATAAACAAAAACAAAACAAAACATCTTTTAAGGACTTCTGTTACTCCCTTGACTTACAATAAGGGAAGCAGAGGTACAATTCATTTATTCTCTCAAAATCTTGATGCTTCCAAAAATAATTCAGCCTGATCCACAATATCTGGGGAATGCAACTACCAAGCAAAAATGAGGGTAGGGGTGGGAGATGACATGAAAAAAAAATCACTTTCAATGAACCAAAACAAGGATCACTTGCAGTGAGTTAGAAGGATGAACACTGACAGTTCCAGAAAACTTGGTCATGTGGGGAGGTGAAAGGGCATCATCCTGGGAGCCATCAAGGCAGCTTCATCCAAACTTCAGACTAATGGTGTTTTCCAGAATGCTGCTTTACTTTACTCGCACTGGGAGTATTCACTATAGCTGCTGAGCTCACAGGGCCAGAGTGTTTTCCTATTCCCAAGATACCTGACAGTAGGCCATCTGTACATATATATTCTTAAAATTTTTCCAAGAAAAGACCTTTACCCTGCCAAATTCTAGTCTGCCAGAGAATTGTGATAGTCAGTTCAGGAAAAAAACCCAACTATATTCATTTGGCCACTTGTTAGTTATGTATTCTGGGGCCTATCACTTAATTATTCTAGACCAATTAAATTGAGATAATGATACTTATTTCATAGGGTTGTTGGGATAATTAAGTAGGACAATTTACGCCCACAAAAATATGATTCATTTATATATTTAAACATGCATTTATCTGTAAAGAAATATTTAGAAAGACACCTACCAAAATATCAATCTTGATTTTCTCTGGGAGTGAGATTTCTAGATTTTTCCCCTTCATTTCCTTATTGTTTGGGTTTGTTTACTTCATTTTGTTGATACAATGGTTAGGAATAATTTTTAAAAGTATAAACATAAAGCCAGAACCAGGTACTGGTGGCTTACATCTGTATCTTAGCTACTCAGGAGGCTGAGATTTGAGGATTGCAGTTTGAAGACAGCCCAGGCAGGAAGGTCCCTAAGACTTATCTCCTATTAACCACCAGAAAATCAGAAGTAGAGCTGTGGCTCAAAGTGGTAGAGTAATAGCCTTGAGCCCAGGTTCTGAATTCAAATCCTATGACCACTACTACTACCACCAACAAAAATCCCATAAGGCCATTTTGCAAGATGAAGTAATGTATGTATATATATAAAAAAAAAATCACACACACTAAATGCTCAATCACTGGCAAGTATTATGACTATGAAAAGCTAGCAGGATGTGATGGCTTATTCCATCCCAGAAAAATCATCAAACTATATTTAAGACCCACAAAATCCCAGTCCTTAAGAATATAATACAAAGGGGGGACCAAGATGGCGACGGGGCAGTAGGGAAACGCCACAGCTCTCTCCAACCAAAAAGAGAGTTCGAGTTCCAACGCTTAATCTCCCCAAGAGACCGACAACAACAAAAAGATGAACACTCAGAGAAAAACCAGAGGTGGAAAATAACAAAAAAAGAAAGAGAGGAAAAGAAGAATTTCAGAACAGATAAGAGTGAAGACCCCTCCCCCAACCTTTACTGGCCGCGCGGCAGAGCACCAAGCTGCCGGCCAGTCGGGGGGGGGCGGGGCTGCCGGAGCCCCAGAGACACAGGGGGCTGCTTGCAGATCACCAGGTACCGGTTCGCAGAACAGTGGATCGCCAGGAACAGAGAAACCTACCAGCCGGGATTCTCCACGAGGATCCCACCCCCACCCCTCACTCTCCACCGAAGCAGAGAGGCTCCATCCCGCCAAAGCTGCCCAGCACCAGCAGCGCTACAAAGGAACCTGTCAGCAGACCACCCGCCAGGTCGCAATCACAACGACCCCGGCAGGGGCCGCCCAACCCAGCCCGCAACCACCCCAACTGAACTCGGATTGCAACAACTGACGACCTACACCACACAGAAACAACCAGCTCCAGGGTGAGTACTTCACAGGGGA
>NW_012267266.1:1471272-1552868 GCF_000151885.1 Dipodomys ordii
TTTTTTTTTCTGCTTATGTGGTGCTGAGGAATCGAACCCAGGTCCTCAGGCATGCAAGGCAAGCACTCTACCACTGAGCCACCTTCCCAGCCCTAAGCTAAAATAGAAAGTTGGGAACTTTGTTCAATCATCAAGAGCTTAAAATACTTCTCAGCATAGAAGCAGCACACAGGTGCTCCACACATACATATCATCCTAACAATTGTGTCAGGAATACCTCCAATAGGTCAGGCTCCTAGAAGCTGGGGCTATTACAGTGAAGAAGGCAAGCTTGGTTCCTGCTCTGATGGTACTTTGGAAAAGAGTAGGAGAAGAAAAATGGTAAGCAAATAAATCAGTAACTAAAAAGTTGTCATAAAAATAAAAGAAAATATTGTGATGAAACACAGACATTCACTGTGAGGCTTCTCTGGAAGGCATCTTAGAGATGTCATCTCTGTGTGTGTGTGTGTGTGTGTGTGTGTGTGTGTGTGTGTGTATGCGCACATGCGTGCACACACGTACCCATCTTGGGGCCTGTACTAAGGGCCTAGACACTGTCCCTGAGCTTTTTTGCTCAAAGCTACTTGAGACACAACTCTATTTCTGGCTTTTTGGTTGTTATTTGGAGATAACAGTCTCAAGCCTGTCCAGGCTGGTTTTGAACCTCAATTCTCAGATCTCAGCTAGGATTACAGTCATAAGCCATGGGCATCCAGCTAAGATGTCATCTTTTGAGAACTCCTGGAACAAATGACTCTATCCAACACCATTATCCAGCCCCATCCCCTGTGCTGGCAAGACCAAGCTTTTTTTTTTTTCCTGTGGTTCATGGGGCCTGAACTCTAGGCTTGGGCGCTGTCCCTCAGCTCTGCGGCTCAAGGCTAGTGCTCTACCACTTGAACCACAGCACTATTCCTGGCCTTTTCTGCTTATGTGGTACTGAGGAAGCGAACCCAGGGCCTCATGCATGCAAGGCAAGCTCTCTACCACTGAGCCACCCTCCCAGCCCGTGACCAAACTCTTGACTCCAACTCGCCTATGACTTCTTCTGATCCTAGCCCCATTAAAATGCCTGCCTGAGAAAGTACCACACTGCCAAAAGAATATATTGTTTATTTCAACCAAAACCTGACTTGTCTTGAAACAGAGCACTTTTTTCTTTTTTCTTTGATTGAGAGATCAGAGTCTCAAGGTTTTCAGTGTTCAAAGGCTGGCCTGGAATTCTTAAGCTCCAACCATTCTCTGGCCTCTGTCTCATAAGTAACGGATTGTGTGAACATTCCTGTACCCACGCTGAGCTTAGAAAGCTTAGGAAGCTTGCAATTATAAATCCATTCCCTTCCCCTTTGAGATGTAAATCTGCTATCTCCCAGAAATATCTCCTCTAGAATAGTGAAACCCTCTCTTTGAAATGCTGCCCTCCTGAGAGATCTATCTTCCAGGTCTGAGAGTGCATAAGAAACTAAAGCTCCAGAAGACCAACGATCCTCAAGATAGGAGAGCCAATAAACAACTTCCTGAATGAGCAGGGGATATAGCTCAGTGAAAAGAGTACTTTTAGCACCACCACCAACAAGAATAAAATGCAAAGCAACAACTTCATATAGCAGTGGTTCTTGTCTATAATCCCAACTACTCAGGAGGCTAAAATAGGAGAATCACTTGAGCCTGGTAGTTCAAGGTCAGTTAAAGCAATATACTGAGACCTCCCCACAAAACAACAAAACAAGAAAGGAGCAACTCTTCAAAGATCTGGGGGAAGATTAACAGAGATTCAACAAAAGCAAGCATGTGCTTGGGGTCATGGAGGAATGGTGTCCCTAAAAGCACCAGCTGTTTCTATTTGCAACCACAGGGATGAATGTATATGCAAGGAAAACCTACATTTTGTATGGAGTAGAGTTTGTATAATCTGGGAGACCTCTTTAATAAAACACAAGCCTGGTGCTGGTGGTTCATGCTTACAAGAATAGCTACTCATGGGCTGGGAAGGTGGCTCAGTGGTAGAGTGCTTGTCTTGCATGCATGAGGCCCTGGGTTGGATTCCTCAGCACAACATAAGCAAAAAGAAAAAAGTCAGAAGTGACGCTGTGGCTCAAATGGTAGAGCGCTAGCCTTGAGCTGAAGAGCTGAGGGATAGCGCCCAGGCCCAGAGTTCAGGCCCCATGACCGGACCCCCCCCCCAAAAAAAAGAAGAGTTACTCAGAAGTCTGAGATCTAAGGATCCGGGTTCAAAGTCAACCCAGGCAAACAAACAGGACAAATCATTCTTATCTCTAGTTAACCAGCAGAAGCTGGAAGTGGAGGTGTGGCTCAAGTGGTATAGCTGTGAATGAAAAATACCCAGTGAGAGCATGAGCATGAGTCCCTGAGTTTAAGCCCCAGTACCAGTATAGGAAGGAGAGAGAGAGAGAGAGAGAGAGGAGGGAGGCG
Source organism: Dipodomys ordii (assembly GCF_000151885.1). NCBI lineage: Eukaryota > Metazoa > Chordata > Mammalia > Rodentia > Heteromyidae > Dipodomys > Dipodomys ordii. The sequence continues at coordinate 1,473,688 of NW_012267266.1, forward strand.
GAGAGAGATGTGAGGAGAAAGAAGAGAGAAGAGAGTGAAGAGAGAGAAAAGAGGAGAGGAGGGCAGAGAGAGGAGGGTGGGAAGAGGAGAGAAAGGAGGGAAAGAAAAAGGAAGAGAGGAGAGAGAAGAGAGAGGAGAGAGGAGAGTGAGGAAAGAGAGACTATGCAATTTAGGTAACTCATAAGATCTATCCCATGAGATCCAAGGATAAGAACTGACTATAATACATATTACAACCAGAGACTCAAACACCTCCAGGACCCTTCACCTTCTATCTCCATGCTTTAAACCTAAATATGTGTTTCATTCTTGTCTCTCTTTGTAAATCAGCTCCATGTGTTTTTCTGAGCCCAGCCATATACAGAATGTTGACACTCCAATCACTAGTGCAAATACCAGAGGAAGTACTCTGATTGACAAGCTTAAGTCACAAGTCCATTCTTGGGTCAAAAACTAGTACCATGGCAACCAGGAGGCCATCACCATGGCAACCAGGCGGCCAGTTAACCTTAGTATTAGAAGAAAGGCAGGCACACCAGTAACTTCAAGGGTGCACACCTAGGAGTTGTCTGCCTTACCTGTCAGCTTCCTACTGTTTATCTGGTTTGCCAAAGAGAAATGTGATGTATGCCATTCATGTTACTTTAAAAATTCTGTCAGACAAAGAAGCAGAGACAAGATTAATTTGGGGGGGAGTAGTAGTACTGGGGTCTAAACTCAGGGTCTCATGTTTACTAGGCAGGCTTTATACCTCTTAAGTCACACCTCCAGCCATATATATATATATATTTGAGGGCTGGGAAGGTGGCTCAGTGGTAGAGTGCTTGCTTTGCATGCATGAGGCCCTGGGTTCAAATCCTCAGCAACACATAAGCAGAAAAAGCTGGAAGTGGCGCTGTGGCTCAAGTGGTAGAGCATTAGCCTTACGCTGAAGAGCTGAGGGATAGCGCCCAGGCCCAGAGTTCAGCCCCCATGACTGACAAAAAAAAAAAAAGAAGAAGAACTATATTTAGGATAGGGTCTTGCAATTTCCTAGGCAGGCCTCCCAGTTCTTCTAGTTATGCTTCACAAATAGCTAGAACCATGAGCATGTACCCATGAGGTGAGATTATTACCTTTTCGTGTGCCCGTATTGAAGCTTGAACTCAGGAACACAAACTTTGTTTTTCCTTTTCACTCATGACTGCACTCTAGCACTTGAATCATATTTCCACGTACAGCTTTTTACCAGCACTAATTGGAGATAAGAGTCACAGATTTGTCTTCCTGGATTGGCTCCAAAATGGGATTCTCAGCCTCCTGAATAGCTAAGACTTATAGCCACTGGCATCCAGCATGGTGAGGTTCATTTTAATGACATGTTTTATTATTCCTAACCTATCAAACATATCAGAATTTTAACATCTTCTCAATATAAAACTGAATTGTTTGTTGTTTGAGATGCCATGTGGCCTAGCCTGATCTCAGATTCAATCCTCCTGCTTCAGTCTGGGATTATAGACATAATCTCCATGTTCAGCTCCAAAAGTTAGATATATTACATTCTTTTTTGTTGTTTACTTTAAAGGCCATGAGTTTTATGCTTGCAAGCTAGCTTAGTTTGGGCTAGCCATATTTCAAAGGGTCAGTAGCCATATGTAGCTAGCTGGTGGTTATCATAGGGAATGTGCAGATTCCCTGGCTGGGGTCTGCTTGATACTGCTACCAGTGTGCAGTGATCAAATACAATTCTCTTGCCTAATGCAATTGTCATTATTGTGTATCTGCTCCTGGGCTCAGATAAATGCACAGGATTTATCATCATTGGCTTTGACAGCGCACACAGTAGAAGCACACTTACTGGCAAATTGCAATTACAGACTTCTTCCTTTGATGGACCCAGAGTTAACATGTTCGTACTTCCTTTATCCCAGCAATGAAATTAAAGCCATATACACAAAGCCAATGGAAACCTACAGTTCCATCCACAAATGGTTCAGGCTTGGAGGACAGGTCATTAGAGTGGCTTTATATGGAGCCCATAAAACACTAGAAAAATATAAATGTCCAAGTACTAGTTTCTCAGTTGTACTTCAGCTCTGTCTCCCAAATGCATTTCTACAAAGTATGTTCTCATTCTCTTCAGTTAGCTGGTTTCAGGCAAATGCATTCTAGGAGACATACTCCTTTCTCATAGCAATAGAGAGAATGTGTGCATAATTACATGTATTTATTTATATATACATGCATACATTCCCCCTGCCTCCAAGTTTGATAGCATGGACATGCACAAGTTAAACCTGCCTATCTCCACTGGGCATGGTGGTGCACACCTGTAATTCCAGAACTCCAGAAATAGAGGTAAAAGGGTAATGAGTTCAAAATCAGCCTGAGCTGCATAACAAAACAACAACAAAAAATCCGTATCTCTCTCATTTTGAGAGTATAAGTCATAGAATACCTATAGATTTTTCAGATGAATTTTATTGCAAAGATCATATGTAACTGGTTTAGAAGCCTCTTCATTTTTCTTCTGCTGGAAAGTTGTAATGAATTCTACTATACATTGTAGTAATAGCTCATATACATTGAGCAACTATTATACCTCAAAATAATACAAAATAATTACACATAGTACATATTTAAATTAACTCTTGCAACAATGTCATAGTAAAAATTATTACTAGCACCTCCATTTCACAGAGAAGGAAACTGAAGTTGGCAAAAGAATAAGTGATACATTCCAAATCACATGGCTACTAAGCAACCAAACCAAGATTTGAACCCAAGATTTGTCTGACTTCAAAGCATTATTTGCTGAGGTCTGCATGCAAGTTGGGATAATTTCTGAAATCTAAGACCATCAAGCCTAGCTTTACAGAGCCAGCTATTCCTCTACTGGGCCTTGGAAGGCGCAAGGTGTCTGAGAAGACAGAGGGAACCAGTTTACCACTGAACAGGACCGGAAGGCAGCAAAATGGGGCTCCTCATCAGAAAATTAAAGATAGATGTTTAAGTACCTGAGAAGGGGAGGGAAGCTGTTGATCAATCCTGGCACAGAAGGGTCTGATAAACCAGCTCTGATATCACTGAGCAGCCTTGAAGCAGCCCTGACTGCCAACACAGTAAAGACTCAGCCAAGCCTCCCAGGGGGCTTGTTTAGACTAACCAGTCAATGGTTATAAACTAGTTTGATAAGCCAAAGGGTCCAATAAAAGCTCTACCTAGACCTTAAACTGAGCCCCTGTTGATTATGAATGATAAATGAATTTCAAACCCTCTTCTCTTTTATTGTTTTCACTGAGCTATTTGGCAATATTAGGGCAGATTAAAAAAAGAATAGCATGCCAGATTAATTAGAGGGAGCACCAGTGAGGTTGTTAGAACCTGAGTTTAATCTTGTTAAATTGTAGCGAATAGCCAATAAATAAGTATTTGTTGAATGGCTAAATGTAAGAATTTGATGTTTGCTTCAGCAGTTACTATGTACAAGACTGTGGCACATAGTAGGTGCTTTATTGAGCCACCTCTCTGATCTCAATATTTGACTAGGAGGTTTGTGGATGCTATAATGTAGCAACGCTACATGTAGATTTTTTTCCACTCAAAAGGGCCCAAGGAACTATAAATCCAACCACCAAATGACCAAACAATTCTGCCTACAACAAACTATACTTCTCAACAACTTCAACAATTGCTGAACAGAATGACCCTTTAAAATAGGAACTTTCATTTGCCAAATGCAGAGTGAATAACATTTCTGGGAGATATTCTGATAATGAATATAAATAGAAACATGTTGCAGAATATTTTCATTTCTTAATGGGGCATATCCAGTCAAGTTTCATAAGCAAGAATAAGTGAATTACCAGTTAGATGGCAAAGTCATTGCATTGCCTTCCTCCCCACCCCATTCTTAACTGTTTGAAAAATGTGAAATGTGGAGGTTTCTATAGCAATCATGAAGCAATTGTCCAGCTGAATTCAAATATGGCTGAGCCTATTAATCATTAGTGTTTTAGCCTCACAGAAGATAAACAGAAATCCTTTCCAGCCAATGGTATTCTCTTATGTCTTGATTCACCCATTCATTCTTCCATTCTTGTAACTGAAACAAAAGGTGGGTCTACAATGTGCCAGGAATTGTTCTAGGCATTCACCGAAGCATGAAACATGAAAAAAACAAATATCACCTGCCTTCCTAGAATTTGTATGTGAGTGATTCCTTTCAATTCACCAAGAGAACTACCTCAACTAAGAATGTCTCCCTTTATATCTAGATAAAAAGAAGAAGCTGGGCTGGAGGTGTGATTCAAGAGGTAGATCATCTACCTAGCAAGTTCAAGGTTGTATGTTCAAATTGCAGTATTGCTAAAACATAATTTAAAAACATAAATTTTAAAGGAAATAACCACTTGGGCTAGCTCTTAGACTTAGCTTATGTTGTTGATTAATTCTGTCAGGAAGTATTTACTGAATAACTCTTCAGCTATTTTGGAGTAATATGGAGGTGCTAGGTAACATGCACTTGCTATCTAGGTGGGAATATAAGGGAGAGAATGTAGGGGAAGGAAATTCTTTCTCTTCACCCTCCCAGGTTCCTTGGTTCAATGGCAGGAGGCCTTGAATCTGATAAAAGACAGATTAACAGGAGAAAATTAACCCAAAGTTTATTAACATATACCTTGCACATACTTATGGGAATACTAAGTGATGAGCGCCTGGGGAGGGGGAGAGATTCAGAACCTAGGCTTATAGAGTGTCTTTGTTGGGAACAACACTGCAGCTTGACAAGACCTTAAGCTTGCTAGACAAGTGATCTACCTGCCTAGCAAGCCATATCCCCAGTCCTAATAGAAAATCTTAAGGAAAGAACAATATATGTTTTTTTTTTAGAAATGACAAGAAAAAGGGAAAGGATTCTGAATTCCTAGGGTAGTAAACTAAAGGCAGGTAAATATAGAAGAACTATGGAAAGAAAAGGCCTAGATAGTAAGATTTATTTTCTTCTTTTCTGGGATAAAGAGCTAGAGCTGTCTCTGGTGACTAATATTCTGTCCCTACTGGTAGAGAGGAGAGGAAGAACCTTTACAAACCTATATCTTGTTTTTAGGCAAAAAGGGTGAACAGAGAGCTGTTCTTGTATCTGCTTTCTTTCAGTAGCCTTGAACTCAAAATAACTCTTATGCCAAAGTGGCCTATTTTGGGTATATATTTTGTTATCTTTCAGAAACATAAAGCATTGTGGTGAGATCAAAGCCAATCTTGGCTACATAAAAAATTTTTATTTGGAAAAAAAGGAGTAGACTTTTTAAAAAATTATTTTACATTAGTTATACAAAGGGACATTTCATTGCTAGATTTCTAAATGTTTACAATGTTTTAATCAATCTCACTCTATTACTCTCCCTTCTTCCTAGAAAATTGGTTTCACCACATATGGCCACTGAAGAACTAGCTACTAGAATTCTTGTGCTGCTAGTAATGCTGACTGCTTTATTATGGTTCAACAGCAAAGGTCCTATGATTGATTAGTGATGTCTGCCACAGGCTCAGTATGTGATGGTTGATTACCTGCCATTCCTGGGTTAAGATCAGATACTTAAACTTCCCAGGGAGAAATGCTCTACAATACTGGTTTTCAAAGTATTTTAGCAACAAAATCATCTATTTACATGAAATCGCACTCAGAATTCCAATGTATGAAAGAGTGCAGCTGTCTTCATTCAAGCAAGAGACTGAGGGACCTAGTGTCTCACCAATTCACCTTCCTCTCCACCACCAGGGACACCACCTGAGAAACCACTGCTTTGTGAGATTGTTGCTTTCCATGTGTCAAGGACAGCATGTGATCCTTCGTACATGCTGAATTCCACAAGAGGAAAGATAATCACCATTTTCCAGATGCAGAAGCAGGCCCAAAGAGATGAAGCAATGAGCTCTAGACTCATGACAGATGAAAGATAATGTCAAGAACTGTCCTCTGAGTTTCTTGAGCTAGGAAGCCACTGGGCCCTCAGTTCCACAGAGTAACTTACTATAGGGCTGAACATAGACTTCTGAAGAGAGTGAGATGAAATAATTTCAAAGGAAGAAGGAACAGTTCTTCTACCCTTGGGTTTGAATTCTATCTCTGTCTTTCCTAATATCATTTCTAACAAACTCCACTGTTGTTGAATCAGTAGAGGTCTGTAATCCTGAATGCTCAGGGCTCAAGTTTCCTCCTCCACGTTGGTTTGCTGGATCTGCAGTGACCTGAGCATGACCCTTTCCTTTTTCTTCCTCAGCTCTTCCTAATGAAAGCCAGTCATCTCTACTAGGACTAGAATACAGGGTGGCAAAGCAAAGGACCGACATTGGGAAGAAGATGGTCACAGTGAATCTACAAGGAAAGGTCCTTTTATTACCTATAACCTCCATCAGTCTAGCCGGACCTGTGTAATAAACCCCTCTGCTCCTCTCAGCAACTCCAGAATCTTGTGAAGATCCAAGGGCCCTGCCATGTACTACACTGCAGAGAGACCTTTAAATAATGTAGATCTGACCAGGTCACTCTCTCACTAAAAACCTTTCAAGAGCTTTCAGTTGTTTGTAGAATGGGTGGGAAGAGCACTTACTAGTGACAAAGTGTGGGGATGGGGATGGGGGGGTGTGGGTGTGTGTTCTCAAAGGAAAATGATTTACAGCATTTAAATTGGAATGTGACATTAGAACAAACTCCACTTGCTTTATAGCATGCTGTATTTATTTATTTATGCATGCTTATTTAGGTCTGGCTTAGCCACAAAGGAATTGGAGTGGCTGGGTATGTAAGATTATGTTTCCTGGGCAGGCAGCAGTAAGCTTTCTCCACTACATTTTAGAAAAGTCATTCTTGACTGGGTGCCAGTGGTTCACGCCTGTAATCCTAGCTAATCAGGAGGCTGAGATCTAAGGATCAAGGTTTGAAGCCAGCCCAGGTAGCAAAGTCTATGAGACTCCTATCTCCAAAAAACTACTCAGAAAAAGCTGGAAGTGGCACTGTGGTTCAAGTGGTAGAGGGCTAGCTTTGAACAAAAGAAGCTCAAGGGACAGAGGCCAGACCCAGAGTTCAAGCCCCAGGCAGAAAAAAGCAAGAAAGAAAGCAAGAAAGAAAGAAAGAAAGAAAGAAAAAGGAAGGAAGGAAGGAAAAAAAGAGAGAAAGAGAGAGAGAGGGAGAGGGAGGGAAGGGAGGGAGGGAGGAAGGAAGGAAGGAAGGAAGGAAGAAAGAAAGAAGGGAGGGAGGGAGGGAGGGAGTAAAGGAAGGAGGGAAGGAAGGGAAAAGAAAAGAAAAATTATTCCTGTAGTCGTGAAATCAGATTTTTTAGACCTCAGGCCCAAACTCCTGGGGTTCTACATGTCCTGTCCAGCCAATCACCCTATACTCCAAATAAAGAGACAATTGTGAAAGGCAGAAAAAGGAGGGTGGATTACATGTCATGGGCTGTCCCAGGAAGATAGCACTTCAGTACATATTCAGCCATCTTCAGAGTACAGATATGAGCTTTAGTTTGTATAAACAAAGAAATCAGAGCATGGAGAGAGAAATAATGATTAAAGAGTCTCAGTCACAAATGTGGCCTGGTTAACCATTATCGCAGATCTTGTGTCTAGAGGAATACAGGAAAATTTACTGCTTCATCACTTGAGGGGAGAGGGAACAAGTCACTCATTATTGCCTGATCACTGGGGTTTGGAAGATCTGTGATCTGACCTGGGTTTTTGGATGTTCCCTTCCTTTAGGGGCAGGGCAGTTTCATCTTTTTTGGGGGGGGGGTCGGTCATGGGGCCTGAACTCTGGGCCTGGGCACTATCCCTCAGCTCTTCAGCTCAAGACTAATGCTCTACCACTTGAGCCACAGTGCCACTTCCAGCTTTTTCTGCTTATGTGATGCTGAGGAATCAAACCCAGGGCCTAATGCATGCAAGGCAAGCATTCTACCACTGAGACATCTTCCCAGCCCCCAGTTTCATCTTTTGCTGCAAGACAGTAAAAAGGAATTGCCTGTCTGTGGGTCAGTTTGCTTTGTGTCACAACATGGTTACTGGAAAATCCTGTCTTTCTTAAAGCTCAAGGTGATTATAAACTGACTGCAGGAGAGAATGGCTCATAATGGCTCAGATCAAAGGACACAGATGCAAAGGTGAGGGGAGGGGGCGGAGAATGTGCTTTTGACTAGCTTTCATCTTACTCCTAGTTAATTTCTGGACCTAAGTAAGGAGTCACTGTTCTTCCACAAAAAACAGACACCTCTTACGGTATGACCCAACTATAGAGAAATAATAAGTAGGTATCCATCATTCTAAGAGAACTGAATGGAAGCTGAGAGATGAGAGATACCTGCAAGGGTGCTGAGTCACGGCCTAAGGAAGGGTAATTTCTGGATGGTTAAAAGAATATCTCAAGTGAATTCAGCTGGAAAGTAGCTCACTGCATTTGTATCATCCTAGCAGTGCCCCTCCCCTTACTCATGTCAAGGAGATCTTCTGCCAACTATGTATTTATTATTGGTGTTACTAGGGCTTGAACTCATGGATTTAAGGTTGCCATGCAGGTAATTTGCTACTTGAGTCACAGAAAGCTTTATGAGTTTTTGTTTGTTTATAGAGTCTCACTTTTTGTCCAGGCTAGCCTGGATTGCTATCCTCCTATTTATACTTCCTGCTTAGCTGGGATGACAGGAGGTATAGCACTGCACCTAACTTCTTTTATTGGATGAAATGGGGTCTCACACTTTTTGTTTAGACTGGCTTTGAACCTCAAGTTTTTGAATCTCAGTCTCTCAAGTAGCTTCTATTACAGGCCTCACCCATCCTGCTTAGTCCAGTCCCGTATTTAAAGGGCTCTTTCTGATAGGACTCTTAGAAAAGCAATGCATTAAAAACAAGTTATTTATATTTTTGGCCAAATGCCAGTGGCTCATGTCTGTAATCCTAAATCTTCTGGAGGCTGAGATCTGGAGGATCTAGGTTTGTAGCTAGTCCAGGCAGAAAAGTTTAAGCTAGAAAAGACTCCATCTTCAAAATAATAAGCAAACCAAAACAAAACAAAAAACAGGAGCTAAGTAGGGCGCTGGTGGCTTACGCCTAGCTACTCAGGAGGCTGAGATTTGAGGATTACAGTTCAAAACCAGCCAGAGCAGGAAAGTCTCTGAGAATCTTATCTCCAAAAAACCACCAGGAAACCAGAAGTGGTGCAGTGGCTCAAGTGGTAGAGTGCTTGCCTTGAGCTGAAGAGGTGAGGGACAGCGCCCAGGCCCAGAATTCAAGCCTCACAACCAACAAAAACAAACAAAACAAACAAAAAACAGGCACTAATGGTAGAGCACCTGCTGTACAAGTGGAAGGCCACAAGTTCAAGCCCCAGTACTACCAAAAAATGAAAACTAGGTTATTTTACAATAACAAAAAAGAAAAATGTCACTTGCTCTAGGAAGCACAAGGTATTTCAAGTTTCCAGAGGAACAAGAGTGCCTGTGACAAAGCCTCCTTGCCACCTCTTGGCCCTTTACAGAGCCATCACTGTTACTACTTTCTGAAAATGGCCTGTGCATACACAGACCTGATGCCTGTGGTTTTTATTTTCATTCTGGTGTGGGATTCTATTCACAACGGAGCTCAAAATTTTCCCACCTTGTTCCTTCACTAGGCAGTTCATTCAGAGTCCCAGTTTTGTTCATCATTACTGTTGTGTAAACTAAGGTAGAGTAGTGTGTGTATGTGTATGTGTTTGTGTATGTGTGTGTGTGTTTAGGGGGTGAGTGTGTTTGTGTGGCAGTATATTATGTTTGTGTGTGAGAGAGAAATTTTGTTTTTAAAGCACTGAAGGACTTTCTAAATGGAAACAACCTGACTCAGGCTAGAACTATATCTACTCAGGTTGAGCAGGAGCCAGCAGCAGAAAGCAGGCAGGATAGGGTAGGTAGGTCAGTACCAGCCTTCTTGAGTACATTTCTCAGGGATACTTACTTATTTTCAGAGCTTAGTAACTTTTTTTAGCCAAGAGTGGTGGGATTATGTCAGGGTATCATTATCCAGTGACTCAAGAGGCTGAGATTAGAGCACCATGGTTTGAGGCTAACTTAAGCAAAATGTCCCTATCTCAAAACAAGCTAGAGGGTATAGGGAGAGATGCATTATACTCATAATGACATGTTGAATTGAAACCCCTTTGTACAACTATTTAAAAATAATAAAAAATAAAATATTAAAAAGTTCTTTGTTAAAACAAAACAAAAAATGCCATGAACTAGGCATGATGGTGAGTATCTGTAATCCCAACTATGCAAGAGATGTAGGACATGTACATTCTTGCTGCCCAAGAATGGTTGGGCAAATTCAAACCTATATGAAAAGTAAGTGAAAGCAAAAAGAGCTGGAGGCATGATTCAAGTGGTAGAGTACTTGCCTAGCAAGCACAAGGCCTTGCATTCAAACTCCAGATACAGAAAAAAAAACATTTTCATTACAGAGGAAATATTCAAACGTATTCTTGCTGGATAAATGATTAAACAATAAAGTAAAATTCTACTTGCATATCCAAACTACTCTCTACTTCAAACATTGACTATAGCCAATTTGGTATTTGGTGTGTTTTGAACCTTTTGTTTTATAGGGATATTGTTTTTGTTCTGTTTTTCTACATAGGAGTACCATTATATATACTCTACAAATTGTTTTCTTCATTTAACATTTTGTCTCGGCCTTATCCACTCAACATATGTAGATCTACTTAGTTCTTCATGTCCTCCTTCTTTATATATTTCTAGTCTAGTTCATGGATGTACTATTTTAAGGATTTTCCTCTTGGTGGATTTTTTGGTTGCTTCTAACTTTTGTTATTACATACAATATTCTCTGTGTGTGTGTGTGTGTGTGTGTGTGTGTGTGCATGTGTGTGTAAAACTATGCAAAGATAATTTTTGTAAAATAAAGGAGGATTTTGAGGTAAAAGGTATGCACACTTAAAATTTTAAGAAAATGATTCTCCAAAAAAGACAGCTCCAGGGTCCCCAATAGGTATGAACATAGTAAATTATAAAGGACTGTGATCTTGCCTTTGAAAATTGTGATTTAAACCCCCCCCCACATAATTGATGTCAGTATTCACAAGGCTAGGGAAGCCTAAAGATGCAGAGGGTAATGGTAGGCTCTAAACAATAAATAAGTTACCAGCTCTGCTGTGGTCAGAGGCTAGGGGGGCAACGAATAGAGCCCAAAGAGTAGTAGTCCAGAGAATAGGTCCCTCCTCACTTGGGATTTGTAAAAAGCTTCCAGGATTTGTAAAAAGCTCTCACCTACTCTTTATAAATCTACTTAACAAGACTGTAGATAGGAATTGTGGTGGAGCAATGCTATACAAAAGTGGATATTTGCTCTACTGGACTCCAGGAGGCTGCCATCTCTGGTAAACTGCTAATGGTTAATTATAGACTTGGACAGACAGGCTCATCCCATTGAGAGTCATTTGAGATGCTCTGCCCCTTGATTTGCGATGTAATAAAACCAAAAGTAACTTGATTTCCTCAAGTCCTCCAGCCTTGGAAAACTACCCTTTCTTTCTACATTCATACAAAAAAGTGTCTTTCTCCACTTCACCAGACCAGTAAGACCAGCATTTCTATAACCCCAGAATTGTGTCCTGGTCACTGCTGGCCACTATTTCTTGCCCTTGAAACTGAGTATTGGCATCTTTGTTTTCTTGCCACCATCCCTTGCTAATTGTCCTAAATACTGATGGTTTGTTACCAGAAGTTTAGCTCAGATAATCAACCTCAATCCTAGCATCCAGCAGGTAAAGAATTCAAGTAAGATGAAAACATGCTAAAAAGGATAGGAAAGTTTTATCAGAAATATGGTGGAAAAAGATGACATGTGGCCTAGATGTGCTTTGGGAAGATAGCACTTCAGCCCATGTCAGCCAATTCCACACTCGCCCTTTCCTGTCATCAGGATTACAAACACTGGCCTTAAGTTAAATAGAGAGAGTTGGGGGCAGGGAAAGAGAATGCACATATAGTTAAAACCCTTGTAAGTCACTGGCAGGTTCAGAGGTCTCATGTCCATGGTCTCAGATTGGTCAGGTGGGGTTTTATTATAATGAGTCACTGATGCATGGCAGCCAGCATCCAGCCCTTCCTAGATTCCAAGATGGCTGCCTAGTGACTGCAGGAGAGAATGGCTCTGTAACATTAAGTCCCTTTCCAGGACCAACACATAGGGTAGTCACTGTCCCAGGGATGGGGAGGTTTACTGAGTTAACATTTGACTTCTACGCCACAGTTTTACTGGCAAAGGTAAGTAAGCTAAACATCTTTTGCTTTAAAAACTATTTGTTCAGGGCTGGGAAGGTGGTTCAGTGGTAGAGTGATTGCCTTGCATGCCTGAGTCCCTGGGTTCGATTCCTCAGCACAACATAAGCCAAAAGAAAAAAGCCGGAAGTGGCACTGTGGCTCAAGTGGTAGAGCGCTAGCCTTGAGCTGAAGAGCTGAGGGACAGTGCCCAGGCCCAGAGTTCAGGCCCCAGGACTGGACTTAAAAAAAAACAAAACAACTACACCTTAGGCTGGAATGAAGCCTATCATTAATCCTTAAGGTGGATGGAATAGTAAAAAAAAGAAAATGCATTTTGTGACATTTTATGACATTTAGGCTGGCCAGTCTCTTGTAAGTTGAGAAGCTCTCTCTGTGTGAGGGGGGTGTGTGTGTGTGTGTGTGTGTGTGTGTGTGTGTGTGTACTGGCACATGCATGCATATCTGAACTGTGGCTTGAACTCAGGGCCTTGAACTTGTTCTACTTTCTCACTCTATCATTTAGAGTTACAGCTCTACTTCCGGCCTTTTGCTGATTAACTAGATATGAGTCTCTCAGACTTGTTTGCCTGAGCTGGCTTTGAACCTCAGAGCTTAGCCTGCTAAAAGTAACTAAGTCTACAGGTGCAAGCTGCCAGCATCTGGCTTATCCCTTTCACCTTATCCTCCATCTTAGGTGCCCTCTGCATTTCACATCACTCATGGCTAAGTACTGCCTATCAGTTTCATGAGGTTTGTAGAAAAAGAAGGGGCAGTGGCAAGTCCTGGCCGGATTGTCACCTCCCATCTCCTCCATTTCCCAGTGAGCAGTTCCTAAATTCCTATGGCTTTATTTGATCCAGCAATTGAACTGCAGAGTTCTGAACAAGTTCCATCTGTTTAAGTTTGGGGCTCAGCTGCTTGCTGCTTGTGTAACCTTTGAAAGTGAACCTCCCTCAGCTCCAGTTTTTACCATGTAACAGAGATTATGTTTGACTGTATTTAAAGCATTGAGCACAGGACCTGGCAGACAGTAATGTAAAAGGCAACCCCAAGCAATGCTTTTCCTTGGCCTTGTGAATTAACTAAAATCTGGACACACTCCCCCACTCTTGCCACTTGGTATCTGTGCTCTCTGACCTGGGTTATTCTCTGCTACAGTCACTTTACAACCACCATGGGCTCCAGGAAAAACAGGATAAGCATCTTGTAATGGGGAAAACCACCCCTCAAACAAGCAATGCTATCTATTTATAGTCTTAAAAAAACCAAAACTCAGAAACCACCTGCTAGACAACCTGTTCCTATTCATTTCCAGTGGTAAAAATGATAACTTCTCTGAAATTCCTCTGTAGACAAAGACTGAGCTAATACTCAACCAGCCCATACCTTTGGCTTGAGACTTTCAACGATGCATACTTTTCTCACTCCCTACCCCTAATTTCCCCTATTTAATGTGAAGCCAATGTCTGTATCCCCAGAAGACATATATTGAAGTGCTGTCTTCCCATGGCTGCTATGGAAAAAAAAACTCCTTTCTCTGCATTTCATCAAGTCTCTTCATTTGGCATATAGGGATGAGTGTCTAGACCTAACTTGTAATTCCCAAACTTAGGTCCTGGGGACTAAAACCATGATTTCAGTAAGTTAGTTCTTATGTCTTAGAGATCTCTACTTTCACCTTAGGAAATGATGCATCAAAGTGGTCATCTAAGAGGTGCCCTAAGAGGGTCCTGCCATCACCTGACAGGGATGGGAATGACCTTCAGACCTTGGCAACCACTAGTGGACTTGAAATTCAATAACCTGGGAGCTTTTATCATAGCAACATAAATATAAATACCAACTAATATCACATGCCAAATGGCCCTTGGAAGAATAAAGGTTCCCTGCCCCTATGCCTAGGCAATCCAGCAACTCTCATTCTTTCATCCTTTTCTACCCTCCCTACTCCCTCCCTCCTTTCCTTCCTTGATTCCTTCCTTCTTTCCTTCCTTCCTTCCTTCCTTCCTTCCTTCCTTCCTTCCTTCCCTGTTTATTTACTTACAGAACTCACTATGTAGCCCATCAGCCTCCTGCCTCAGCCTCCGAAGTGCTGGGATTTGCAGATATGAACTATATGTTCATGGAAACTTCCTTTTGGTTCAACTCTTTAGACATGGTGCTTGACTCTTTAGAATGAGACCAGTTCTCAGAGGTTCCCTGGTGAACATGAAGAGGCTCTTAGTCAACTAAAAGTGTTCCTTCAAGCCGGAGCTGAGAGGCAGTATAAATAAACCCTCCTGGAATACAGCTTGCCCTCCCTTCACAGGTGGCACTTCCACCCACACAAAGTTCAAATCAAACACTTGGGAATCATCCTTTCCCTTATCCACCACATACAAGCCCACAGCAAGCCTGCGGGGTGTATTTGCAAATTCTCTATGATTTGGAGAGTCTTAGAATCTTGCCAGACTCCAAGGCAAGGCTGCCCAAGCTCTCCAAGTCTCACCCTTGATTCTCTAGCTCCATAGTCTGCTACCCTCAATGTGCCTCCTCATCCCCTACATGTAACAAGCAGTACTCTGTCCTTTACATTGCTCTTCCCCAACACTCCTCACCTGCCGTCCCTGCCATCCTCAGGACATTCCCTGGCCACCCATCCAAATTGGCTTAACACTCTCTCCAGGTTCTTCAGCCCTGTGCATTTTCTTCAGACTTTATGGATTTATTCATTTACTGCCTTCTCCCCCACAAAACTTTATGCCTTGTCTGTCTCACTCAGTGCTCTGACCCAGCACCTTGCACCATATATACCTACTTAATGAGTAAGGAAAAAAGAAAAGACTTGAGTCAATGAGGAAAATGAAGGGCAAACCCCAAGTGAACATGGCATCTGAAGATATACTCCAACGTGGGGGTCCCAAAGCACTTCCTCTGGACAGAAGTCTATTTCCTCATTGTGAATGGGATGTAGATCTGAGCCAGGAACCAAGAAGGCCCTGAAACCCAGGGACTTTCTGCATGGACTCCTGAGATGTCAAAGGATACCTCCCCTCATCTCAGGCCTACCTCTTTCAGAAATCCTTTGATGGACCCTGCACTAGTGGCTCACACCAGTAATCCTAGCTACTGTGGAGGCAGGAAAGTCCATGAGACTCTTATCTACAATTAATCACAGAAAAAGCAGGATGTGGTGCTGTAGCACAAGTGGTAGTAATAGCCTTGAGCTAAAGGAGCTAGGGACAGCGCCCAAGCCCAGAGTTTCAAGGCCAAGGACCAGGAAAAAGAAAAAGAAAAAAGAAATGTTATGGTGGCCACAGCAAAGGGCAGAGCTGCTGCCTCCTACCCAGCTGATTTCTACCCAGCTGCTGCCTTCTTCTGCCCACCACACAGCCCACTGAGTTGCCATAGCAACAGAGGACTGCACCAGAGTCCAAATAGAGATGTCTGTATCTCTTGGTACTTCTGACTGGGGAGGGTGAGAGTGACCAGTCCACAGCTGTGCCCTCTGTGCTGTCTGCTGCTGGCCTGTCCTAGTTGTTAAGAAAAGGGCTCTCCTTTGCCCTTCCACCCTTATCTCACTTCCTCCTTGAACACCTGAGGAAGCATTTCCTCTGCTTTTGCTGTCCCACTATTGAAGGAAAGGGAAGGTATGGCTTCATCTCTGTATTCTGTCCAGGACCACCAACAGAGTAGAAGAATAAAAGGAGCCTCTGATCCATCACAGCTCTCAAGACAGCCTTAGACTAGTTTCTTTTTAGATTTCACTTCGTTAGTCTCACTCTTTACTTCTTGGGAGCTTTTGAGCCTCTGTGAACTACCGTTTTTGGTGCCTCTAAAGAAGCAAAATCTGGCTCCCCCCCCCAGAAGCCAAGAACACTTGGGACAGCTACTGTCATTTGTCAAAATTATGGCAACAGCATCTACATCATGAAAGTGAGTGTATAGCATGCATCCTTTCTGTCAATTTTTATATCCACCACACTAAAGAGATATTACTAATGACTCCTAATGTGTGAAGAAACAGGCTTGATCATTCCTCAGGTCACACAGCTAAGAGACCCAGCTATAACTTGAACCCTGCACATGTCTATGCTAAAACCCAAGCGATCAGCCACTGCATAAATTGGCTACTTAAAACGACATATGTAGGTTCTCCACCTCCAGCCCCAGCCAGTGCCCTGGGTCCTCACGTGGCTTCTTCTCAGCCACAGTGGCCAGTAGCTATTGGCTCTGTCCCCAAACTGCATTACCCCCCCAGGGATTTGATGGCAACTTGCTCAAAGTGGGAACAAAGGCAGCATTTTTAGCCCCTTCTTTAGAAACCTTTACTCCTTGCCACAAGAGCAGTCCCACTGATTGGCTGTTACCATGGCAACTAGCAGCTGGTCTCTGTCCAATTACCTTAGCCCTGCACTGCAGGACCTCCATCCTCATTTCCTGCTTACCCTCCCCATCCCAGGTCACCCAGCGCCTCTGACCTCAGGCAGCTCTAAATGCCGATGCTTTCTAATTACTGCTGCCTCTCAATTCTCTGCTTCTTTCTCAAACCATTGTGCTCTGTACTGAACTTCTCCCAACAGCCTGATAGTCACCCTGACCTCTGGCTCTCTTTATCTGTGGTTTCTGAAGCATGGATTGTGCATCCAGCTCTGCACTCAGCTCACCCACACGCTCCACTGGGCAGACAGCTTAGACACACAAATTTCTTACATCTCGCACTCAGTGTCCAGCACTGAGACGTTTCTGTAACAATACAACAGCATGGAACTTTCCGTTTTCTTGGAGATTACAGACTGATGAAAGCCATCAGGCATTGAAGCAATAAACAAATGGAACTTTGGCTTGTGGTAAGAGTGGTAAAGGCAAAGAAGCTGAGGAGTTCCAACCCCAGAACAAACATTTTCTTTTTACCTTGCTTAAACAATCCCCTTCTAGCCTGTAGGGCACAACATATGAGGGGTAGGAGGAAGGGAAATGAGGTGTCTGTTGGGCATATTTAGATGCAAGTGTCAGAGACATAACTTCAATAGGCTTAGGGGAAAAAATGTTCTGGTCAGGGATACAGCTGAGGCTCTGAGGCCTGAAAGTCACAGGGCTCCATCACTGATTCTCCTGATATCAGCTTCCTCCTGCCTCCTCACCGTGGCTTTTCCCACAAGACAGAAGCATGGTTGATGGTAGATCCTGGGAATCTTACTTTTCAGTCTTGGAATATAGCTTGACGTAATGAAGTCTGCAATTCTAAGACCAACATACCTAAGGAAGAGACTCATTCACACAAGTCAGAAATTCCCATCACTGGACTCTCAGCTGAAGCCAAGAATGGGGTCACAGGGACCAGACAAGGAAGCTCCCTAGTTCCTGAGCAGCTGTCTTTGGTGGGTAAAACCAACAGTCTAGAGCATTTTACAAAGTGAAACCCGTGCTAGTGTGTGTCCTCAGCAACTTTACCTCATCCTGACTCCTGCTTCTGTACATAACAGTCTCACTTTTGTCTCCAAGTGGCCACCCTGAAGCATGGGCCCAAGCTCAGGCCCAACCCTGAAGGTCCTCTGTATTGCCCTCACATAGAGTTCCATCTACTCCATGAGTGTACCCAAGTCACCATTATCAGTGGGCTGCTGGGTAAGGAGATTTTAATGAAGGTCTGGGATGACAAATGGGAAACACCTCATAACTCACAAGACCAATTTAGGCTCCAACTACAGAGTCATTTCTTACCAGCTTCCACTGTTTGCGCTCAGACTAAGGATATTACATTTGTTTGAACTCTCCCCAGATTACCTTAGCATGGACACCCTCCCACCTCAACCAATTCCATTACTTTTAGTCTCCACCCAAATCAAGTACCTGAGCCTATGTGAGCATACATATCCTAAAAAACATAGTATGGTGCCATGTTAAACAAAACACTCCTCAATCTGAAGCACGTGAAAGACAAGGGAAGCCTTGGAACTATAGGGCTCCTATCCAGTGTTTAAGACAGGCCATCGGTTATCCTAGCTACTCGGGAGGCTAAGACCTGGCTTCAGTATAACTAAGAAACACATTTAATGTGTAGTTTCTCTCCAATGCACTAAACACATACTATTTTAATCAAGTTCACATGTGTGACCACACAGAGTGTCCACCACTTGGCAAACACTGGATTTGAGGATAACTTCAGCTTCCAAATGTCTCCACTTCTGCTGTGAACTATAATGTCTCCAAAAGGGAATAAAACTTCAGAACAGAAATATATGTATAATTCCTACACCACAAGTTAGCATGAGCCTTGGAGCACAATGGCTGTGTTTTGATAGCTTATTCTCTTTCCTCTCTCTCACAGTTACAGATTCCCAACTCCATGTCCTGAGCCTGAATTGGGCCTTGCTCACTACTCTACCTTCAGGGGCCCCACACGGTACTTATGTGTCATCTACCTAAAACGCCCATCCAAACTGTGCCAAGCCTAGCTTTGGAGGTCATGGGAAAAGGCCTCTAAGAGGGTTAGCCTCTTCCTCCTTCATGAGCAATCTCAAAGTTAAGCAAGCCTGCTGAGGTTGGCAGCCTCCTCTGGTTCTCTTTACCCCTGCTGGTTCCTGGACCTGTTTGCATGATGTGACCTAAGAGACTCATGGGATCCTCAGCTGGGAACTCTCTTCTTTGGTAAGAATTTGGCAATCAAGAGAGGAAAGCTGGATTCCTTAGCTGAAGCAGTAGTGAGCAGACGGAATTTTCCTAGTGGAAGTACTTGTCTCTGATGCCTGCAAGTGAAACAATCATCCAGCAAATCCTTAATGCAGTCATCAACGCAGACCTTTCACTACCTCAGGAATCCCTGAAACTGGCTGGTCATCAGAACATTTGAAGGGTTTCAAAAATAATTTGACAGAAGCCAGGCATAGTGGCTAATTCCTGTAGTCCCTGCTACTCAAGAGGCTGAAGCAGGAGGATTGCTTCTACTAGTAGGTATTTACTAGTAAGAAATGACAACTACTTATAGTTGCTTTCTTCATAATGCCCAAAACAACCTTCCAAGGTTCATGTACATAAGCAAGTTAATTTGTAATCCTATGAAAGAATACTATTTGGCAATAAAAAGAAATGAATTAAAGCCTATAATTTCAAGAGTCAGAAAGATCACTCACACTACATAGACCTTTATGCTCCCTGTTCCCTGCTCAAAACAAAACAAAATAAAACAAAACAAAGGCCAGATATAGCTCATGACGGATCATAATGGTAAGAATCCTATCTACTCAGGAGTTGAAATCTGGAGGATTGAAATTCTAGGCTAGCCCTGGGGAAAAAAATTAGCAAGACTCTCCATCTCACCAAATTGCTGGGCACCAAAAAGTTGTACGTGGTAATGCACACCTGTAACCCTAGCTACATGAGAGTTACAAGTATCTTGGTTCAAGGTCAGCCCCAAGCAAAGCAAGAGATCATATAAAAAAAGGAACAAGTAGAAAAGGGCAGGGGGGCAGGCATGGCTGAAGTGGCAGAGTGTCTGTTTAGCCAAGTGGGAGCCCCTGTGTTCAAACCCTAACAACTCCAGACACATATATGAATGAATTGTTGATATGATACATGAGACCATGTGGATGAATCCCAAAACAGCATGAACAGCAAAAGAAGCCAGACACATAGAACTGTGCACAGTATATGATTTAAATGGCACAATGCCTGAGAACAAACAAATCTAATCTGTGGTGCAGGAAGGGGGATGAAAGAAGGGAAATATTCTGTACAGGAGTGGGGGATGGGGGACATGGAGGGGAGATGGGATTCATGTTCTACATCCTGCCTGGAGTGAAGGATAGACAAGAGCATACTTTGTCAAAATTCATCCAGTTATACTAATTTTATACTCAATTGAAAAACAAAACTAAAAAAACATTCTACATTCCTATCCTGCTGAAATTCTACTGAGTCAGAGTCCCTAGAAGTGAAAACTAGAAATGTATATTTTCAAAAGCCTCCCAGGGGTTCTGGTACACAGCCACGTTTGAGAACATTGCTCCCAAGGAAGCTTTGGCCTACTCAGTCACAGTAAGCTGCACAGCTGAAACTAGGCAGGAAGACTTTAGCTCTCACTTCCTGTACTTACTACAGTCTCAAATTCTCTCCCCAGGCCAGCAAAGCAAGTGGTGCTTACATCTATGTTTTACAGAGAAGCTGAGGGCACATTCCAGATACCCCTTGGCCAAACTACTTAGCTCAACTAACTCTCCCTTGCTACAAGTAACTCATTCTCACAATCATTCACTCATTCATGCGTGCATGCATGGAACAATTAAAAACAAATGAATTACTTTTTGCATAGCTATCATTAAATACCTGACATAAGCAACTGGAAGGAAGATTTATGTTGGCTCCCAGTTTCAGAGGGTTCAATCCATGGTTGCTTGGCTCTCCCTATGTGCTTGGGCAGAGCATCATCGAAGGAAGACTATGAGGTGGGCAAGATTCACATCTTGAGGCAGACAGCAAGTGAGACAGAAAGCTAGGAAGGAGACAAGGGAAGATTCCTCCAGAGACCCTGCTCTCTCAGTTACCTACTTCCTCCAGCTAAGTCCCACCTCCTGGTTGCCAGAACCTTCCCAAATGGCTCTACCAGCTGGGGATCAAGCACATAAAATATGAGCCTGTGGGGGATGATTCACATTCAAACCAGAACACTATAGCATAGCCTTCTCAGCCAGGAACAGACCACACCCACTCCCCTAGCAGACCAGACTAGAGATGGATGAGTGAACTGAAGTCCTCAAGTGCTTGGTAATTACAGGCTCATACCTGTAAACTGTAACTGCTTAAGAGACTGAGATCTGAGGATAGAGGTTCAAAGCCAACTTGGGCAGAAAAGTCTGTGCAATTCTTATCTCCAATTAGCCAGCAAAAAGCCAAAGCAGAGGTGTAGTTCAAGTGGTAGAGCACCAGCCATGAGTAAAAATCCAAGTGATGGTGCAAGACTCAGAGTTTAAGGTCTAATATCAGCATTAAAAATACACACACACACACACACACACACACACACATACACACACACACACACACACACACACACACACATTAAAACAGAACAACAACAAAAAGCAGCTTTTACCTACCTCTACCTAAACTCCGCTTTACTGGAGGAAGAAATGGTACCCCACGGCTTCCTTGATTTTGATTATTCAAGTGATTTGGGACCCAGGCCGGAAGGTTATGGTTATATAAGCATGGAAAAGGAAACCTCTATCTTGCTTACTTTGGGAACTTTCCAGAAGCTAACATCAATAGCAGGTCGTGTTAAAAATGGGTTAAAATCATTATCAGATTATGAATAATTCACAGGCACCCCTGTTACCCATTACATTTTGTTCTCCATAATTGCTTCCTGGAAGTCAGCTCCCAGTGCAGGGAATTGGGACCATCCATGAAATTGAGTATTTCTGCCTGTGATAAGTAAATTTAAACAAAATTGTGAATTAGTTTCAGTCTACTGCTGCCTGTCCTCTTTGAGTTGGTAAGACTGGATTTTAACAAAATAACCCAAGCAAGTTAAAAAAAAAAAGCCAGCCGGGGGAAGTGGCCCACACCTCTAATCCTAGCTATTCAGAGGGCTGAGCTCTGAGGATCGCGGTTCAAAGCCAGCCCAGTCAGGAAAGTATTTGAGACTCTTATCTCCAATAAACCAGTGAGAAAACCAGAAGGGGCACTATGGCTCTAGTGGTAGCCGTGAGCTCAAGAGCTGAGGGACAGCGCCCAGGCCCAGAGTACAAATCCCATAAACAACAACAAAAACAAAAACAACAAAAGCCTAGTTCCCCTGTAAGGCAAATCTGTCCCCATTCCTATTTATACCAGGCAGTGACCCCATGGATTCTAAGGATTTTGGAAGCCTCAGGGTAGGATGGGATAAAGAGCTAAAAGACAGATGTCAGAGGGAGAATCAGAGTTAAACCACAAAATGTATTCATATATAAACATAAAATGACCAGGATTACAAGCAACTTATGACTTAAGAAAACTGATATGGGGCAGAAGATGAACAAATGCAGTCATGGTACTTAGTAGACACTATGTGGAAAATAATGCAACTTGTGGGCAACAATGGAAGGAGGAAACTGAGGAACAGCAAAAGAAGGTGAGATAATTATCCACAAAGAAACATACTCATTACCTGACTTATGAAACTGTAACCCCTCTATACATCACCCTTATGATAATAATAAAAACACTTTAAATGGAATCATGCAAAGTGTTGTCATTTGTGACAGGCTCCTTTTGTTCAGATAATACCAGCAAGATTAACCATATTGTAGTATTTATCAGTATTTATTCAATCTTATTGCTGAATAATATTCCATGGTATAGATACATCATTGGTTGTTTCTCCATTCATTAGTTACTGATTAATCGGGTTATTTTCACTTGGTTATGATGAAAAATGTTGCTCTGAATATTCATGCACAGATTTTTGTGTGAACATATGTTTTTAGTCTTCTTGGAAAGATACCTAAGAAGTAAAATGGCTGGCTCATGTAGTAAACATGTGTCTCCCTGACAGGAACAATGGGACTGTTTCTCACTATGACTATATCATCTTACATTCCCACCAAGAATGTACAAAAAGAGGGTCCTATCCTTCTCTGGCAATACTGGGGTTTGAACTCAGGGCCTCTTTCTTGGTTGACTGGCACTCTAACTTTGAGCCATTCTACCAGCCTAGGTTTTTGCTAGTTAATTGGCGGTAGAGTCCTTTTGGAGTTTTGTAGTAAGAATGATTTCAAATGATGTTCCAGCTCTCACGTAGCTAGAATTGCAGGCATGAGCTATCAGTGCTTGGCTAATATGTCCTTTCTTTAGCAATACCCTTACTTTCTTTTCTTTTTTTATTTTACATTTTATATACATATTAGTTGTATAAGGGGATTTTGTTGTTATTATAACCTTACTTTATTTTCTTTGTCAAAACCTATCTGTTCTAAGTACCTCTCTCAGCTTATGTGAAAACCTACTCATTATCACTGGTTCCATGTGCCATTCTTTCAGGATAAGTATTTTAACAAGAGGTTCCTAGAGGGCTGGGAATGCATGCGGGAAGCCCTGGGTTCGATTCCTCAGTACCACATAAACAGAAAAAGCTGGAAGTGGCGCTGTGGCTCAAGTGGTAGTGCACTAGCCTTGAGCAAAAGCAGCTCAGGGACAGTGCCCAGGCTCTGAGTTCAAGCTATTTACTTATGTAGCCAGGAAGACAGTGGGGTAACATAAATTCTAAGGGGGTAGTTAAAGGAATGAGAATTTTAGGAAGAACAATTTCTTTTGTTTCTCTTTCTGTGTGTCTGGGATAAATTCTCAGACTCACCTCTTCCTAGCTTAGTAAAAGCAAGACCAGGCCCCATCTCCCAACATACCTCAAATATCATCCTCATCCCTGGATCAAATAGGTAGGGTATCCAGGAAAATGAAGTCTAATGCTTGCCCCACACCTCCCTGGCCCATATTGGTGCCCAAATCAGAAAAAAGGGCGTGGGTATTCTGGACCTATGGTGAGAGGCACATGGTGGGTAATCAAAAATAGTTGTTGGCAAAGTCTTTAATTCAAAGGCAATGCACCAGTGTGAGAAAGTTCATACTCTGTGGCTGACAGGTAGAAGGATATTTTGGGACCAGAGGAACCTGAAATTAATCTCTAGCTTTCTCATTTTGTATCTGGAGTCAAACTGCTCAGCACAGTCTCCAGGGGAAACAGGAGGCAGAGCCCTGGGAAACCTGACAGGCTCTTTTTGAATTGAAGAGCAATGGACATTAATATAGCAAAACCAGAGCCTGGGCAGGCCACCACGTTCCCGGTGGCTTTCACCATTTCATGGTGTGCCATTGTACTTTCTCCAAGTAAGCAGAGCAGAATCCGTTTTAGAATACAGAGAAATGGCTTCAGTAATTGGAAACACTTGCTTTATTCTCTGTGGGTTACAAAATCTGAGAAGGGCTCTTCAGGGGCTTCAAAACACTTTTCAAATAAAGTTAAAATAGGTATTTGAGCCCACACGTTAAAAAGAGGAAATGAGCTGAATCCTGGAATGTCAGAGCTAGAGGAGCCCAAGGGGAGCACCTAGTTCTCCCACTTGTTTTGCACCAGGGGAAATTGAGGCTCAGGCTGCAAGGGCCCTCTGTGATCCAGTGGCCCAGCTAGCTGTAAATTCAGATATTCCAGCTAGGTGCACTCTCCTCTCCCTTGTAAGTGCAGACCCAGAGGAAACCCAGCTCCAGCTACGTTGGAAAGGCCTGAGAATGGTGCTTCCTTAATGCTAGCATTAATTCCCAGTTTGGGCATTGCCGGAACACCTTCAATGCCTTGGGAGATCTCATGCTGAGATCAGCCAGAACTGCCAGAGCCCTGGCCCTGTGGTAACTCAGCCTGCACAGGAAGCATCTTAATGAGATGGCTGGGTGTTAGGGAAGCGGGGCTCTGGGCGTGAGCAACCCAGAGAGGGGGCACTTTTGGAAGTGACTTCAGGAGCTGAAATCCACATTCAATCTGCATGCTGGGCACACATGATGGTCTGTGAGCAGCACCAAGATATTGTAACTGCATGATCGGCCTGAAACCCTGTTATTCAGAGATACTGCTGGGATGTTTTGAAGTTTTTAGTTTTTCTTTTCACATAAAATTTTAAAAGCTCTTTACTTATAGATTTAGTTCTTGTCTGTTTTACAAGTGGCAGAGGGCCAGCTATGGGCAAAGAAATCAAGCACGTATAAGGCTCTGAATTCTAGCCCCAGTAACAAACAACAGCAGTTGAAACAGTGGTAGTGTTGCCATGTAAAAGTCTGAGCTTAGAAAGTCTGGAGGACAGGTTAAGTTTTGTTTCATGAGGTAGTCCTAGCCCTGGATGGATGCTTTCTTTCTTGTGGTAGCATTTCCAAGAGCTATGCTGGGTAAGTAAATACAATGGTCTGGGGGTGTCTCTGAAACACAATGCCCTGAGTTTAATTCCTAGCACATACATGAATGAATGAAAGATAAAATGAACAAACAAATAAAAAGTCAATTCTTAAACTCGGTGCTGGTAGCCTGTAATCCTAGACTCTAAGGAGGCTAAGATCTGAGGATTACAGTTCAAAGCTAGCCTAGGCAGGAAAGGTCTGTGAGACTCTTCAATTAAGCAGCCAAAAATAAAAAGCCAGAAGTGAGGCTGTGGTTCAAGTGATAGTGCACAGCTTTAAACAAAAGCTAAGGGTTAGGGCATGAGTCAAGCCCTAGTACTGAAACAAAAAAAACCAACAACAACTGATTAGCCATATTTTAAGTGTTACACATGGCTAGAAGTTAGTACACTGGGAGCGCAGGTCTGCATTATTTCCATCATCATTCTATAGGCTATCCACATTGAAGGTACAAAAAAATTTCAGCTTATATTGTTTTGGATGTCGCTTGCCTCCCCCACAAGATTTAGGATCTAGAATCCTGGTCCCAGTGTGGCAATGTTGAAAGGTGAGAGAATCTTTCATAGGTGGGGCCTAGTACAAGATAATTAGGTCAGGAGCTTCACCATTGGAAGGAATTAATGCAGTTACTAAGGAGTGACTGACTGAGTTAAATCTCATGAGACCAGGTTGCATAATAAAGCTACCCTACATATTTAGCCCCTTCTCCATGTAGCTCATTTTCTTTCTTTTTTTGGGGGGTCCAGTCGTGGAACCTGGGCGCTGTCCCTCAGCTCTTCAGTTCAAGGCTAGCACTCTACCACATGAGCCACAGCACTACTTCTGGCTTTTTTCTTTTTGCTTATGTGGTGCTGAGGAATCGAACCCAGGGCCTCAGGCATGCAAGGCAAGCGCTCTACCACTGAGCCACCTTCCCAGCCCTGTAGCTCATTTTCTTTCTGTTTCTCTTCCCTTGTTTGTGTTCAGTATGTGTATGTGTGTGTGTACGCGTGTGCACACACGCGCATACACCAATAATGGACCTTGAACTCAGCCTTGAATTCCCAGTTGGCTGTTTTGCTCAAGGCTGATGCTTTACCATTTGAGCTATACCTCCACTTCTTGTCCTTTGTGTTTTACTGAAGTCAGGTGACCCTCCCCAGAGGTCTTATGTAGGTTACCCAGTCTAGGTTACTTGTGCCCTTGAACAGCTCTACTTTGTCCCGAATCATAAGTTGTCCTATCAATTGCTCACCATGGCCCCTCTGTCTATAGAAAGCTTAAGTCTATTATTCCAAAAGAGTGGGGAAATCCTTCTACTTATTTTAAAGTATCTCCTCTCCCTCCCATTGAGGAAAACTTCCCATATATGTGGAAGGAGACCAATGAAAGCTACAGTGGACAAGAAATACCAGAACTAACAATTGCCAAGCTATAATGCTTGAGTATTTCCTGATCTCTTTGCGTAGACCTGAATTGACCAGATACACTTGGTTAGCATTTGACATTAGTTAGCTCACAGATCTACATTCCCTTTGCTTAGTTCAGGAAGAATCTCTTTGAGAAGGCCAGCAGCTTCTTGTCTGCCCAAAGAAAACTACCAGTGGCTTGTGTATTTGCATTAGAGATGACTAAGCAGTCTCAAAGATCTTGTCTCCTGCACTTAGTATCCAGGAAGGAGCAATCCTGTATTCTAGAGGGAATTCTCTTGCTCTCCCCTATTTCAAGATTGAGAAGGGAGTTGCTTGGGGTGGGAAAGCAGCTGGCAGCCTTTAAATCAGGTGAACCATCCTCTGAATAAGTAATCCTCTGTTGGCAAAATTTAAGGGCATGAGCTAAGATTTAATGGCCAAGGCACTCATTACAAATAATATTGTTTATGATAGTGGAAAATTAGCAATAGCCCCAGACCCAGGGGAATTGATTAAATGATGTCACATTCATACAATGGAACATTATCTGGCTTTTAAAAGTTACAATTTACATGAATATTCATAGACATGGAAAGATGGTCAAAGTAAAATTGTTAGGAAAAATATAACTCTGATGCCATTTAAATCAATATACACATGATAAATGTATGGATGGGTATATATCAAATCTTCACAGAAGTTGACTTAAGATGAGGAGTATTTTAAAATCTTTTTTGCCTATGTGTATGTTCTTTGTGGATGGACACCTGTTACTTTGTAAAGAGAAGAAAATGATAGAAATTAGTTTCCATTCTAAGCGAGGCAATCTCCTTACTGGACTAACCAAAACTCAAAAGGACTCACAATGCCCAAAGGTATAAGGATGTAGAACAGCCAGGACTTTGTCCCATGGCTGATAGAAGGTTATGCTGTAAAGACTACCTTAGGAAACTTTTTGCTAAGGCAAAAACACACATTAGTCCCACGACCCAGCAATTCCTTTCTGGAGACAAGCCAACAAAAACATGTACTGTGCCAGAAGCTCTTTGCCTTGTGACAGGATTGCATCCCTACAAACATACACTGTAAAGTGAAAATACTCTAAGTTTAAAATGCATTTCATACACCTAACCTCAACACTGTAGCTTAGCAACACAATTCACTGTAGAATACCAGCTATTTTCTTTCATGACTACATGGCTGGCTGGTTGCTGTAGCTGGCTAGTGTTACCTCACATCATGAGCGAGTACAGAAACACATACCCATCAGCCTGGGAAAGTTCAAAATTCAACGTACTAAACGCACATCACATTTACACCATCATACAGTTGAAAACCATTGTCATGGATTGTCTATATATCAAGGCAAATGCACAACATTGTTCATTTTTAGCATTATTAATTACACCCCTAAGCCAGGCACCAGTGGCTCTTGCCTGTATTCCTAGTTACTCAGAAGCCTGAAATCTGAGGACCGTGATTCAAAGATAGACCATACAAAAAAGTTCATGAGACTCTTATCTCCACTTAGCCAGCAAAAATTCACAAGTGGAGTTATGGCTCAAGTGGTAGATCCCCAACCTTGAGCAAAAATGCCAAAGGACCTGACCCAGGCTCCAAGTTTAAACCCCAGGGCCAGCCTCCCCCACAGGGAACAGTACCAAGCTGGAAACACCACCAATGTTAATCAGCAACCGAACACGTAAAAGAAACTACCTGTTCATTACACAGAATATTACAAAATAGTGAAGAAGCAAACTTCTACAACATGAATTAATTTCACAGATTCAATGTTGAGTGAAAACAATTTGATCCAAAAGAAGACATACTATATGATTCTGATTACCTAAAGGTCAAGAGCAGCACAAGTGCATCAAGGATAATCCAGGTGAAGGTTTACCTTTAGAGTTGGCACTGATGACGAAGGAACCTGAGTTCTAGGGTGCTGGGACAGCTCTACATCAGGGCTGTCCAAAACAAAAATGGGGTTACATATATAATTAAAAATGCTCTATATTTTAAAAGATAGAAAGAAATTGGTCATTAATTTCAATGATTTTTCTGTGTGTATGTGTGTGATTCTGGAGGTTATGTTTTTAAGGCAAATGCTACCACTGAACTACATGCTCACTCATACTGTTTTTGGTACTAAGTTGTCAAAATGTATTTTACACTTACAGTACATCTCAACTACAATTAGCTACCCTTAATAGCTACACAAGGGTAATGGCCATTGTATTGAACAGCGCAGGACAATATCATCATCTGGGTGGTGGCATGATGAATATATACTTAAATAAAAATTAAGCTATACATTCAATATACAAAAGTCACACCTCAATAAAATGACTAAAAATTTTAAAAAATAGTTTGATGCAGTGGCTCATGCCTCTACGCCTAGCACTTGGGAGACAGAAATCTTGGAACTGTGATTTAAGGCCAGTCTGAGCAAAAAAGTTTTCAAGACTTCATGGAACACTAACGGCAAATTGTAGTGGTGCATGTCTGTCATACTTGTGAAAGGAAAACACAAAATAGGAGGATTGCAGTTCAGGCCCAACTGGGCATAAAGTGAGAGCATATCTTTTTTTTTTTTTTTTTCCATTCGTGGGGCCTGAACTCTGGACCTATACACTGTTCCTCAGCTTTTCAGCTCAAGGCTAGCACTCTACCACTTGAGCCACAGTGCCACTTCTGGCTTTTTCTGCTTATGTGGTGCTGAGGAATTGAACCCAGGGCCTCATGCATGCAAGGCAAGCACTCTACCACTTAGCTACCTTCCCAGCCATGAGAGCATATCTTAAAAATAACAAACACACAAAGGGACTGGCAGAGTGTCTTCCTAACAATCCTCAGTATTGCCAAAAAATTGCCAAAAATATGTTTTAGAAAAGCATAAAAAGATCCTAGTAAGAAGACTGGGTCTATACTTTCCCTATATAAATAGCCCTTGATTTCCCCTGATTGTTTCTGTAGATGGTTTGCTTTTCTATTAGGTTTAAGTGTCCGTATCTGGTTTATTTTGCTCATGTATAACACTTGGGTTTGATTCCACATACCTTGTGAGGTTTAGACCTATATAAGCTTTGTGCTAGCTGCATTCCAGGCTGCTGGTCTTTGAGTCAAGAGTCCACCAGCAGTCCTCTGACCCTCCAATAAAGACTCATAATTTGGCCTTTTAAGTGGTAGCTTCTCTGCTTCTCGCAACTGAGTTTCCTTACAACACTAGCTACTTAGAAGGCTGAGATCTGAGGATCACAGTTTGAAGCCAGCCCAGATAGGAAAGTTTGTGAGACTCTTATCTCCAATAAACTACTAAAAAGACAGAAGTGGAATTGTGGCTCAAGCGGTATAGCGCTAGCCTTGAGCAAAAGTTCAGCAACAGAGCCGAGGTCCTGAGCCAGGACCAACATACACATACAAAAAGCATAGAGGCTTTTAAAAAAGATAAAAAAAAAAAAACATTTTTTAAAAATCTTTAAAGCAGGGCTGGGATGTAGCTCAGTGGCAAAGCACTTGTCTAGCAAGTGCAACGTCCTGGGTTCGATCCCCAGTACCAAAAAAAAAAAAAAGACAAAAAAAAAAAAAAGCTTTAAAGCAATCTAAGCCCACTCGGCTTAGCTGATTAGCCCTTTTGGGGACCAAGGACACAGTTCAATAGTTCAAGGGCAACTTCTCAAGTCAGCTGATTTGTCTGCCCTGTAGAAATATGACCCAGGGTGTGACAGAGCAAGGTGAAAGTAGCTCCACTAAAACAAGAAAGATCAGAAACTTGGGAAGAATGCCCAGATGCAAACAGGGTTATGGAGGGATTCTAACAGTTTGTACACTGTACCTTTTAACTGTCTAGTTTGTACACTGCACCTTTTACCTGTCCTGAGTTGAACAGAATGCTTCAGGAATATGGTATGGGATCATGCAGGAGAGGGTAAGCAAGAGCTCACATTCATTGGCCAGAAAGGCTCTCATAGATAGAGCTGGTTCTTGGTCCACTCAAGCATGGAAGAATCTACCTATATCGATCTACTGAGCACCATAATTATTCCTGAGGTGAGGTACACATACAAGATGATTTTAGTGGCATATCATAAATTTTATTTTTAATAGTTATGTTTTTATTTAAAGATATATGTAGGGCTGGGAGTATAACTCTGTGGTAGAGTATTTGCCTAGCATGTACATGGCCCAGGTTTCAATCGTCAGCAAAGAAAAAAGAAAAAAAAAAGAAACAAAAAGATGTGGGTCTATAAGTATACATCTGTGTATAATGAAACATAAAATTCATGCATGTAATATCTGATTAGCAAAATGGTAAATTTTAAAGAATGACTTCAAAGAAAATATTAAAATAATAACACACAGTACATGATATAGCAAAACTAAATTGTGAATTAATATGTGAATGTTTGAAGTTTTAAAAAATGGTGGTTTTTACTACTCCTCTTCCATAAATTGATTCTGGACATAGGTTTTGAGGGGTGGGGAAAAAGGAGATTCATAAACACAAGAACCATAGAGATAAATCAGGAGGAAAGCAAAATCAGCATTGTATTTAGAGTCTAAGAACCAACAGAAACTGTGTGGTTAGAAGATATTTCCTAGAAAAATCACAACTTTAAACAATGGTGTCAGTTTGTCAAGAAACTCACTGTAGTCAAAACAGAGTTCTGTCCTGGAGTAAAGGTCCTCATTCCTAACAAAAGTGATGTCCTCAGAGCATGCACCTCCTCGTTGTCGTGTCACTTGGGTATTTCCTGTTAGTCTTGTCTGCAAACAAAATGGCTGTCTGCAGAACTGACCAAGGGCCCAGGCATCTGACAAGCTGGTAGCCTGATAAAAGGTAAGAAAATCATGGGTAAGTGACCATCTATGAATATTGAATTTGACAGAAAAACATAGAACAGTAGCCTATCTTTGATTGCCTGCTCTCTTTCTCATCTTATCTGTTGTTCCATTTTAAGAATTTCTTTTTCTGATCAGTATCCTTAACGCTTTTCTTCCAATTTCTGACTGAAATGCTTCCTAACTTGGATAAAACCACCTTTAGATACACAGCTAGCAGTCAAGTTTATGTAGATCAGCCACAAGGGTGGGCTTTGTCCCAAGGCTTGAGTTTCCTTAGGAACCTTAGAATCCAGCAAGATTCCCCTACCCAACACCTGTCACCTGTAACTGGCATACCTGGGGACAGTGGGCAGGCCCCCAGGCTCATCCTCTGAGGTCACTTCCTCCTATACTTCAGCCACACTTCTTCCCTGCCCTCCCCCATATAATCTTTCTCCATAAATTCACCCCCTTCTCACCTCCATCTGATGCAGGCTCTGCATATAAACATCTGGTGCAGGCCAGAGGTTTGTTTTTCAAACAAACTCTCCTTTGCCTGAACAACCATGTAGAGGTCTCCTTTCTCCAACCCTTACATCCCTGAGGTTTTTGTGTTTTTCTTTGTTGTTTTTTTTTGTTTTGTTTTTTCTTTTTCCCCTTAGGCTAGCTTTCTACCACTTGAGCCATAGCTCCACTCTGGATTTTTGGCAGATAACTGAAGATAAAAATCTCACAGACTTTTCCTGCCTAGGCTGGCTTTGAACTACAATCCTTATATCTCAGTCTCCCAAGTAGCTAGGATTACAGATGTGAGCCATAGGCACCCACTTTCTATCTTCAATTTTTAAAATATAATTTTATTATTACTATTATTATTATTATTATTGAGTTGTATGCTGGGTTAAAGTTCCATAAGTCACATAATGAGTACAATTCTTCTTGGACCATGTCACCCCTTCCTTCTTTTTCCTTCCTATACCTGCCCACAAGTTGCATAGTTCATTTTTTATGTAGTGTATATTGAACATCATGACTGCGTTTGTTCACCTTCCTCTCTCCATTTCTATTTCCCTCTTCTGCCTCCCCTAAAAAGACAAAAAAATAAACCCCACAAAACAGTAACACCAATAACAAAAATAAATTTAGATTCCATGTGCAAATATACTAAGACATTTAAACAGCTTGCTCGGAAGCCATTTGCCTGTGGTGATAAACAACACATGCATGGTAGAATACTCACTACAGTGGGCCATGGTAACCTTTGCTTTATTGTAATAATAACAATCAAATCCCAAGGAGAAATTTTCATATTATTATGAGATTTGATGCATAGAGAAAAATGACAAGGGAAAGCACAGGCACAAATGACACTCCACCTCTGCATGTGGCTGTGTTGAAAAACCAGGTGCTACCCACATGGGAAAGTCCACAGAACCCTTATTCTTCCCCTGTTTGAATCACCCACATGAGAGCTCCCTAGCTTGAGCATAAGATAAAGAATCTTGCCCCTGGTAACTGTGTCTCTCTGATTCTTCTGATACAGAGTATAAGAACCCACAGGCACTGAAATTGCCATATTTCCAATCCCTACCAATAACGCAACAAGAGCCTGATTTTTGCTAGCCTGGGAAGAAAAGTCTGTGACACTCTTATCTCCAGTTAAACACCAAAAAAGCTGGAAGTGGAGCTGTGGCTCAAGGGGTAGAATGTTAATCTTGAGCAAAAAGCTGAAGGACAGCGCCCAGACTCTGAGTTAGGCCCCAGGATGGGCACAAGAAAAAAGAAGAAAGAAAGAAAGCAGAGGTTAGTTTACGAGTGGGTGTTATCATGAAGCTAGAGGCCCAAGTAGTTGGTTACTCTGGTAACAGAAGGAAAGCAAAGCTCTTTGCTTTTGTCTACTATCATAGTTAAGAGGGCAGTCAGTGGCCACTCAGAGGCTCTGAGAGCAATTCACAGCTGTGCCTCACTTTAGAGTGTGTGTGTGTGTGTGTGGTGTGCTTTAAGCCCTTCGGTGCAGAAGTAAATTTTGCCTTGTGGAGTTCAAGGAGTGTCCCCATTTTTTTTTCTAACAGGAACTCTGAGAATGTATACTAAGTCTAACTACAGTGAGGTAGCAGCCTTGGCCCACTTGCCTTTACCTGGGTCAGAGAGCCGCTGGGCTCTGGCAGTCCTGGGTGGGAGAAAGATGGAGCAGTTCATCTGAGGCAGAGCCCCCAAAAGAGACTTAGCTATACTGCCTGGGCTCTTCTGGGTTCCTCTGAAAATAATTTAGCTCTTACTCCTTCTTTCCCTAGTCATCCTTTTTAACCAATCCAATCAGTTTCTGTTGCAAACCCCGAATAATGTTCTCTCTGTAGACCCTCTCTTGAGTGCTGGGATAAAGAGAAATAATATGTAGGTCCATGTGAGACTACAGTCTACTTAGTCTCATGATAATAGGTTTCTTCCAAGCTGGGAATGTAGCTCAGGGGCAGAGGTAGAATATTTGCTGGCATGTTTGGGAGCCTGGATTCAAGTCTCAATACAGGGAGAGAGAAAGACAGAGACAGTGGCAGAGAGATACTTTCATTTGGTTATGTGAAATTTACCTCAATAATAAAGAATCTTAAAGCTACTCAACTACATGCTTTACAGTTATCAAAATGATAAAATTTGGGCCGGGAGCTACCTTGGCAGTCAGGAACACAACAGTTGCTCAATGACGTTTGATTATTTTAGTTGCTATGTGAAACTTTTTGTTGCTGTTGTTTGGTGGAAGGGTTTTTTTTGTTGTTGTTGTTTGTTTTTGGCGTTACTGAAGTTTGAACTCAGGACTTCACATTTGCTAGGCCAGCACTCTACTAACTTGAGCCATGTCCCAGTCATTTCTTGTTTTTCACTCCAGTGAGAGGGGCTTAACAGTTATCCACCCCTGAGATTTTTTTTTTTTGCAAACATTTTTTTGGTGTCCAAGAGTCACTTTTTTCAAGTATCCCCCATCCTCCAGGATAAGTGTCTTTATCACATCCTTGCTCAGTTCCCAGACAAAACTAATTATTTGGGCAAGCAGACAGAATCAGAAGAAGAGAGCTGTTCTTTCACCCTTTACCCTCTTTTTTCTTTTTACAAAATTTTGTGATTTATGAGGGATTGTAAGGTTTAAAGGGGGAAAAGAGGTGTGCTATTCTTTAATACAGGGTTTATCTCTAAATTCCTGGTTCCAGTTTCCCATGCCTTATTTTCCCTAATCTAACCTGCTTCAAATCCACAATCCTCTAATCTCTGCCTCTGGAGAAGCTGGGATTATAGGCATGAGTCATTATGCCTAGCCTTAACTGTTTTAAAGGTAGCGCTAAAGAAGCCTTCTTTTGGTTGAAAGCAGAGGATTACAGAGAGCGTGGATTCAAATCCCAGACTAACCACCTTTGTATCCCTTTCTGTGTAGGTCTTGTTCAAAGTACTTTAGAGTAACCATGCCTCTCATAGGGTTGTTTCTAAGGTCCAAGTGTGTGAAGTATCTGGAATGGTCTTTAGGACACAGGAAGTACTCAACAATGTCAGCTGCTATAATGAGGGTGGTAATCTACTCCCAACTTGGCCATTTTCACCAATATTTACCACACTAGCTTTCTGTCTCACCTCTTGTGCTGCAGATACCGGGTTTTGATAGGAAAAGAGCCACTGTCTTTAGATCAGGCTGATGTCCAAATGAGGAAGTTTGCTGGGGAAATAACTCAGTGGTAGAAGGCTAGTATGTGCAAGGGCCAGGGTTCAATTCTCAACCCTGCAATTACAAAAACAAAAAATTAGAAACGTCAAATGAGGAAGCTGCTTGTGAAATTCTAAGGAAGCTCCAGCAACATCTTTTTTGACTTTTATCACTATCAAAAGCAAAGTTCCCAGGGAATAGATGCTATACAGAATAATTAGAATAGTTTCTGTTCCCTTTGGCTGCTTGTACAATTTAGCACATTTATTATAAGCTCTCTTTCTCAGTTATCCCATGCAAGACGATGGGTCTGTCCTGCCCCTCCCCTACCAGCAAGACTTCAGTATTCTATGATGTGCTAGAGACTTGGAAATAGGGGAAACATCCCATGCACAGCTGCCCTAAGCTCACAAATCTACCCGATAGAGCAGTCATGAGGTTTAGGAAACATCTCACCCACATCTCTAAATCTATCTCCTGCCCATGCTTAGGCTACACCTTTGATTTTTTTTAAATCATTGTTATAAAATAATTAAAATTATTTAGTATGATAGTGCATCCCAAAGGACAGGAAACCAAATGGTATCAAAAGGATATGCCATGACATGAAAAACTTCTATGCTTCCGCTTTCAGATCCCTGTTGTCAAGGAGAGAAGCAACGTCCTTCCCCTTTTATCCTTCTGTGCAGATAGGCATGTGTTTTTATTCTTACTGCCTCCCTTATGCATATTTTAGCATAAATTATTGCAACTATACCATATAGGGAGCTCTGCATCTTGCTTTTTTTCTTTTACTTAATTATTGTGATAATCTTCATATATGTTTTATGGGACTGTGTTCTTTTTAATGGCTACATTTTATTCTGTTTTATAGGCCTAAAAACCTATCCGTTTCTGATGGGCATTTCTGGTTCCAATGTTGTTGTTGTTGTTGTTTTTTAACAAGCAACGTCACAATGAATGGCTTTTCAGAAGGAAGTAAGAACTCCAGCCAGGTGCAAGTGGCTCATACCTGTAATCCCAGCCACTCAGGAGGCTGAGATCTGAGTACTGCAGTTTGAAAGCCAGCCCTGGCAAGAAAGTCTGTGAGATGCTTATCTCCAATTAGCCACAAAAGCCAGAAGTAGAGCTGTGACTCAAGTGGTAGAGCACTAATCTTGAACACAAAAGCTCTGGGACACTGCCCAGGCCCAGAGTTCAAGCCCCAGGACTGGCCAAAAAATTTTAAAAAGGAATTTCATTTCCAAAACATGTTTTGGGGAGTGTGGGGACACAGAAATGGAGGAAGAGTGAGCAAATGTAGTCATTATAGTCAATATATATTATGTAAAAATTTGACTATGCAACTTAAGGGTAGAGATGGGAGGGAGAAAGTAGGGAAGAATGAAGGAAAAGGTGACATTGACCAAGAAGCATCATATTCATAACCTGATTTATGGGAATTGTAACTCCTTTGTACAACTACTTAATAATAACAATAATAATGATATGGTGGAGGAACTAAAAATGGAATATAATATTTGACTTGGATTATGTAAAATGGATAATGAATGATTTTAAGGATAAGCCTTCCCTGGTAACTAGCTATTTTAGCTAGTAACTGTAATTGTAACTCTGTAACTCCGTAACTCTGTAATTCTGTAACTCCACTTCTGCTGGAGAGCCCTAACCCAGCTGAACCATCACCACCCTTTGTTCTAGTCCCCTGCTTCCCGACAGCAAAACCTTGGTGGGAAACTTAAGGTGCGAATTTCTTGTAACAATCATTGGCTAAAACCAACACCCAGCCTCCCCCTTTCTCTGCCCTAGCCCAAAATGCTTAAAAGCCGATGTAGGCTGGCAGTAGGGGCCGTTGCCTGGGATTCCCGACTCCAGGTGCGGTCCAGGCACATTAGCACTTTTTGCTCAATAAAATCTTTTACATTTTCACTGCAGACTAAGTGGTCTCATTGTCCCTCCCCACTACAATAATAATTTTAAAAGAAAAGCATTGCTACCTTAAGACAACAAATAATAATGTCAGTAATATATCTTATATGAAAGAGAAATTTAACACTCTTAAATGTAACTAAAATTTGAATACCTTTGAAAACTGTATTTGTATTGTAACTAAGTACTGTTATTGGAAAAATTCTCTCTGCTAGTTCTATCTTCCATATTAAATGCTTGTAACAGTTTCCTAATCATACAAAGGAAAAGGAAACCCCAAAATAAGGATATACAAAAAAGATTAACTTTTACTTTACCTTAAAATGCATATATTTTAGAAAGGTTTTTAATTTATATGAAATGAAAAATTCAGCAACATTTAAAGAGAAAACATTTACACACAAAAATAACAGATAGCCTAACATTCTTCTTCAAGTATATCCCTTGATGTGATAAATTTCATTAAAAATGGGTGTAATGAAAGTAATCTTTAAAATTAAGTAGATTGGGGGATGGGAAGAATTCAATTTTCTTTGGTGAAAATTGGGCTTCCTCTCCCTTCCCTTCTCACTTTACCCCAGAGTTGCTTATATATGTAAGACATATCTTAGATTTTTTTTCCTGTGACTTGTATTGATTTTTTTCAGGATACTCTAAATGTCTTGTGTGCAGCTATTTTCAGTACATTCAAAATTTTGTCAGAGCAAATTTTCTTCCAAGGTAATTATAATGAACACTTAAGTCACTTACATAGTAGCATTTTGCTAAAAGTGCTGCCAAGTAAGGATGTGACCAATCTCTGATGGTCTGCTGCAAGTTGGGCTTTGAAGGAACAGCTAGAGAGACTGAGAATGAAAGGTACCCATCTTCCTACTCAGGAAAGTTTTTCTTGGCACAAGTCCTAAGTCATGAATTAGAAAATTTAACACTCAGTACACATGTTCTGAAAAACAGCCAATCAGCAATAACCTCACCCCAGTAACTAGGCTGCAGAGTCAGAAAGACAGCCAATCCATGGCAGACCTGCTATATGTCAGCCAATCAGCAAGTGTCTAGCTGGTGCTGGAATTTCCAAAAGGGAGTCAAAGGCAGCTTTACTCCTGTGTGGTGTTTACAGCTGGAAGTCCTTAAATCCCTCAACACTTCCTCTTCTGAAACCCTACCAGCTGCTAAAAGTAAAAAGTCAGTTTTAGGGTATTGTGAAGATTTTGCTATAAAGTACAGTTTCTCTTAAAGGGAAATAGGAATTTTTCTTCTTTTACACCACATGCTACATTCAATTCAGTGCAACACTTCTAACATCTGGATTCTTCCTCCCCTACATACATCATTTATGATTTGTTATGAGTCCAGACTTGGGAGAGACAGATGCAAGAAGGGGCTGTGAATTTAGCACATTATCTTTTATTCTTGCCGTGGTTTCTATTATCTATGTTCATTTGTGTATATATAAATCTCCAAATGCCAAAAGAACAGGTGTGAATTTTCTAATGAATATTTATTAAATGAAGAAAAATTCATTTCAAAGTTCTTTGTGGTTTAATGGAATTTTTAATATAAAAATGGTGGGAAGTAAACTAGCACGTAAATTTAATCATAAACGAAATGTATGAATTCCTCAATTAGTATGAAAGGAACTGGTAAATTCATCATCTTTTACAGAAATTCAGTCTAAATTTTTTTTTCAGACTGGTATAGTGGTACAAATCTACTTGTCCCAGCACTTGGGAGGATAAGGCAGGAGGATTGCAAGTCCTGGTCAGCCTGGGATAGTACATAGCAAGGCTGTGTCTCAAAAAGAGAGAGGGGGCTGGGAATAGGAAGAAAAACAAGAAAGAGAAAGGGGAAGAAAAACTGTAGGAGAAATAGTTATAACGGCTTTCCACACCGTAGCTTGTCATGCGTCTTTCAGCTAAAATAAATGTTTGGATGTACTATCAGCAACATTTTCTTACTCCAAAATTGCAAGTCCATCTTCAGATGCTAGGATAAAAAATCTGCTGTCAAAAAATGGCAATAGCCAGGCACCAGTGGCTCACACCTGTAATCCTAGCTACTCAGGAGGCTGAGATCTGAGGATCGCAGTTCAAAGCCAGCCTGGACAGGAAAGTCTGTGAGACTCTTATCTCTAATTAACCATCAGAAAACCAGAAGTGGTGCTGTGGCTCAAGTGGTAGAGCACTCGCCTTGAGCTGAAGAGCTGAGGGACAGCGCCCAGGCACAGAGTTTAAGCCCCACGACTGACAAAATAAAATAAATAGCAATAGTTCCATTATTAAATATCTAAACCCCTTATTTTATATCATAGCCACAAATATAGAAACACATTTTAATAACAACAAATTCCCTTAATGTAGTGTTTATCTCCTTAAAAAGACTTATTTATAAGGCTTATAAATAGAATCCTTTCCAGATGACCCTTCATTAGCAAATTTTTGCAGACATTTTCATTGTGTTAGCAGTTAATGAGACAATTATACGGCTTTTGGTGGATGTAATACAAGTAAACCTTTGGTGCATGCTTGCATAAAGGTACAAACAATGCTTTCTTAAAATTGAAGGTAAAGTGGAAGGGCTGGGAATGGGGGGAGGAAGGAGTATAGTTGAGGAGGTGGGAGGGAAGGAATGGTAGGGGAAAAACAAAGGAGGAGGCAACAGTGCTTGGTAAGAAATGTACTTATTACCTTGTTCATGTAACTGTAACACCTCTGTACAGTATTTTCACAATAAAAAACTTATGTAAGAAAAAAGTTAATAAAAAAAGAATCATTAGTTGTGATAAAATGATGATGAGTCTGAGGATCGTGGTTCAAAGCCAGCCCGGGCAGGAAAGTCCCTGAAACTCTTATCTCCAATAAACCACCAGAAAACCAGAAGTGGTGCTATAGCTCAAGTGGTAGAGCGCTAGCCTTGAGCTAAAGAGCTAAGGGACAGAGCTCAGGCCCAGAGTTCAAGGCCCCTGACCAACCAAAAAAAAATGATGATGAGGAAACAACTAATGTGATAAATTATTTGTAATCTTTTGAAAATAAATCTAATAAAGACTTGTGTATATACTCTAAAAAATTGAAGCAAAACATGAATGATTTTATGAAAGATGCCAGCAGTCTTGCCATATTCCCCACAATGTCACACAAATAGCACTGAATGCCTTCCATGAAATTGTTTGCATTTATGGTATTCTAACTCAAAAACTGCAAGGTTTTTATGTTTTCATTGGCATTAAGAAGTTTTCATTTTTCATTCAAAAACCCGTTGGCAAAATGTTATTAAACTGGGGCTTGGAATGTGGCTTAGTGGAAGAGTGCTTGCCTAGCATGCATGAAGCCCTGGATTCCATTCCTCAGTACTACATAAACAGAAAAGGCTGGAACTGGCTCTGAGGCTCAAGTGTTAGAATACTAGCCTTGAGCAAAAGAAACTCAGGGACAGTGCCCAGGCCCTGAGTTCAAGCCCCAGGACTAGCAAAAGAAAAAGTTAGCAAACTAAAATTCTAAAAATGAAGAGCTCAGTTGCCAAGATAAAATAATCAAAAGCCCAGCTAATAGAAGTTGAAAAGAGGACATCAAGAGCTGAAGAAAGTGAGGGAAGGGGTGACATTGTCCAAAAAGAAATGTATTCATTCCCTGATTCATGTAACTGTAATCCCTCTTTACCTCACCTTTATGATAACAACATTTTTTTTGTCAGTGTGGAGCCTGAACTCTGGGCCTGGGTGCTGTCCCTCAGCTCTTCAGCTCAAGGCTAGCACTCTACCACTTGAGCCAAAGCGCCACTTCCAGCTTTTTCTGTTTATGTGGTACTGAGGAATCGAACCCAGGGCCTCATGCATGCAAGGCAAGGACCCTATCACTGAGCCACCTTTCCAGCCCTAAATTAAATTTTTTAAAAAGTTGAAGTTAAGCCCTGCATAGATGGTTCATGCCTGTAATCCTCATTACTCAGGAGGCTGAGGAAGGTGGTTCAAAGTCAGCCCAGACAGGAAAGACTGTGAGGCTTATCTCCAATTAATCACCAATAAGCCAGAAGTGAAGCTGTGGCTTAAGTGGTAGAGTGCTAGCTAGCCTTAACTACTTAGGGACAGTGTCCAGGCCCTGAGTTCAAGGTCCAGACCACCACAAACAAAAAGAAAAACAGTTGGAGATAAAGCAGAGGAATTTCATCAAGTCAAAACCATTTAGAGCCAGGTACTGGTGGCTCACACCTGTAATCCTAGCTACTCGGGAGGCTGAGATTTGAGAATGGCACATTTTGAAGACAGCCTGGGCAGGAAAGTCTGTGAGACTCTGATCTCCAATTAACCACCAGAAATCTGGAAGTAGCTCGTGGTTCAAAGTTGTAGAGCACTAGCCTTGAACAAAAAGAGCTCAGAGACAGTACCCAGGCCCAGAGTTCAAGCCCCATGAACCACCCCCTGCAAATACAAAACAAAACTACTTAGAAAATACCAAGAAAGGGAAAGAGATGGACCTAGAACAAATCAGGTTAAGTGAGGTAAGCCAAGCTCAGAAAGACAAATTGCTTATGTTTTCTCTGAGAAAGCTCAATCTAAAATACACTAAGACATGTTAAATAATACAGGAGTCTAGGCAATCACACACAGTGAGACCAAAGGAAGATATTCTCAGGGGAGGAACACAAAGGCCTATGTGGCTCTGGTCACATAAAATAGCATTTGTCAAAATTAACTCCTGGAAATAGAAAAAAAGGATTTTTACTTTGTTGTTTTTGTTTTCTTTTCTTGTCATGTTTATTTATCTGTCTTTGGTAGGGTAAGTGGGGGGCACAGAAATGGAAGGACAAAGGATTAACAAATGAAGCAATGTGCTGAAAATGTACTACACAACTTGTGGATGGGGATGTGAGGGAAAAACTGGGAGAGCACTAGAGAAGGAATGATATTGTCCAAAAGGAAACATGCTCTTTCTCTGACTTACATAGCTATAGCCCCTCTGTACATCACCTTTATAATAATTTAAAAAACATTTACAAAAAGAAAGTATCAAGAGGACTTACAGGACTGCTCAGGTGCCATCCATCAAAAGAAGAAATAAAAATTAAAGGCATTAGGAGCCTAGTCAATAAAGTAATTTAAAACTTCTTTAATCTCGAGAAAGTCATCCTAGTGACAGAAGAACACCAAACAGGCAAGCTCAGAGAAGAAACACTCCTAGATGCATTATAGTTAAAACACTAAATATACAGAGTAAAGAGAGAATATTGAAAATCACAAAAGAGGAGACAAGTAACTTACAATGACAAGCCCATTAGAATAACAGCAGA
Organism: Dipodomys ordii; assembly: GCF_000151885.1. Classification (NCBI taxonomy): domain Eukaryota; kingdom Metazoa; phylum Chordata; class Mammalia; order Rodentia; family Heteromyidae; genus Dipodomys; species Dipodomys ordii. Next base: position 1,515,993 of record NW_012267266.1, read on the forward strand.
TTTCTCAGAACAAACACTAAACACTAAGAGGACATGGACAAACATGATTCAAACCCTGAGAGACAACTGCCAATCTAGACTATTGTACCCAGAAAAGTAACCTTCATAACTTATGAAGAAATCAAAATGTACCAGGATAAATAAAAGCTAGAGAAATTAATGACTACTAAATTGCACTGCAACCAACACTTAAAGGAATCAATTTTAAAGGGTGCCAAATGCTTGACTTTTAAAACAATCTGCTGAATGAAGCCTACTTATTTCTTTTGTATTTTCAATGTCAATTTAATAACAAGATTGTCTAAACTGAAAAAAAAAAGAATGCCATCTGAGTACACAACTGCTAAAAGAATAAAAGTTGAATGGCATCACTCCTTTTTGTCAGTGGGCAAAAGTTATTGATCAGAATACTCGCTGTAACCCTGAAGAATAGGAAAGCAAATTATGCCAGGAAAGATGGAATTATGTACTTTAACTGGTCAAATATAAAGAGCAATTCTCACAGCTGTATTGAGTACATGTTCCAGTATATAGGCTCATAATGCTAACCTGAGTGTGATTTCTCATTAAAGAATATTCAAGCCCAAAGAACAAAGTAAGTTGGATGAGACCACTGCAGAATCCAATTAAATGTAAATGGAACAGACTATGCAAGGGATTTTATAAGCAAATTCTGTAAAATAATGAAGATGAATCTAGAAAAACTAAATAAATCTAAAAAGAGAGGTATGTGATTTGTTTGCAATTTATTTCAGATAAATAATGAATTTGTTTGTAATGTCCCAGAGAAGGTGATCCCAGAGAGAGCAGAAGAAAGCTTTCATGTCTTTAAAGTGACCCATCCCAGAAGATACATTCATCACTTCCACCATGTTCTACTGGCCGCACTGGTTGTCCCCAGCCATTGTGGGCTGGGACTGTCTAAGAAGGAAAGACATTAGAGGTCAACTTCAGAGGCTGGCTATCACACCTAATTACTAAAATTCATTTAAAAAGTTAATTTCTAGAGCTTAGACACCTGTGAGAATATGTATGAGATGTTTACTGTTATTGCTTTAGAAGCTCAAACAGTATAGGTACATTCTTTTCTTTATTTCCTTCTTTCTCTTTTTCTTATCTTGTCTTTATTGGATCTCTTGTTGCAACACCAGGGGGCAGCAATAGAGAATTTTCCTGGCTGCTTACCAATGCCTTCTTACATAGCCAGAAAGGGGGTGTCACAAGAGTGTGTACACCGAGGGTAGTCCCTTTGTACAAATGAAATGCTGTGTCTGTACCAGTCACGAGACTTCTGCTGAACCATCACAAAGTGCTCCATTTTGGGTCTGGGTGGAAATGCTTCAGCATCATCTAGAGTTCAGAGAGGCTTAAGTTGTACTTTATAAAGACAGTTATATTTAACCGAACTCCTGACATAGAGATATGGGAACTATGTTCTTTTGTAAACCTGGTGATCTCACCAACCCATAAAGCTTAGCAGAATTGGTGCTATGTAACTTCTCAGACTAGGTCATAAAGCCATTTTTGTCTCTCTGTATGTTTGCTTTTGGACCCCAGGCACCATTTATGAGAAAGCCCAGGGCATAAAAAGAGGCCACTTGGTGAACACCAATTGCCAGATGTGAGGGTCAATGAGCTTTCCTATCAGTTCAGTTCTAGACTTTGAGTCTTTATTTAAAGCTCCAGACATACGTACTTTGCCCTGGTTTTTTCTTTTTTCTTTTTTTGTCGGTTGTGGGGCCTGAACTCTGGGCCTGGGCACTGTCCCTCAGCTCTTCAGTTGTAGACCAGCGCTCTACCACCTGAGCCTCAGCCCCACTTCTGGCTTTTTCTGCTTATGTGGTGCTGAGGAATCGAACTGAGGGCCTCATGCATGCAAAGCAAGCGCTCTACCACTGAGCCACCTTCCCAGCCCCGTGCCCTGGTTTTTTCTTTCTTTTTCTTTCTTTCTTTCCTTCTTTCTTTCTCATTCCTTCCTTCCTTCCATCACTCTCTTTCTTGCTCTTCTTCCTTCCTTTTTCTTTCATTCATTCTTTTTTTTTTGTTAGATAAGGTGTCATCATGTGGCCTGAGCAGGCCCAAAACTCAAGATCCTCAGCCTTCTGATTGTTGAAATTACAGGTGTGACCACTCATGCCTCTTTAAGCCATCTGAATTTCTAGCTCACAAAAATGATGGAGACAGAGCAAGTTTACCTAAAAGTGAAAGGAAAGCCACAAAAGTATTTAGACTCTCCATTCTGAGAGGGGCCACAAATATATATATATATATTATATATATATATACACATATATGCATATATACATATAAACATATATATACATATACATAATATATATATAAATATACATAGTATGCGTGTGTATTTTGGTACTGGGGTTTGAATTCAGGGTCAAGGCACTGTTTCTTAGCTTTTTCAATAAAGGCTGGAGCTCTGCCACTTGAGTCACAGCTCACAGCTTTTAAAAAATTTATTTTCCTGCTCACATTGGCTTTGAACCATGATCCTCAGATTTCAGCCTCCTGAGCAGTTTAGAATTACAGGTGTGAACCACTGGTTCCTAACCAGTCAAGGAGATTCGTATGGACACCCAAATATATATCCTTTTGGGTTAGTTACATAGTTGGGTGAATAATGAATACATTAACATATTTTGTTCTCTTTGTAGTTAGAGGAAATCTTGGAAAGATATTTTATTAACTATCACTTTGTAACAGATTATCCCCAAACTTAGTGGCTTACAACAATCATAATTTATAGGGATGCTCATATGTGTCACAGTGACCCATATTTAATAAACAGACCAGCCCCAATATTTCTGGGACTAATTAATACAACATTGCAACAGCAAGGATGATTAAATGTACCCGATGCCAAAATAAACTGTCCTTTTCCTAAAGTCAATTTAAGCCAAGCCCAACCCATTCTTTCACTATAAATACCCGATGTTAAAGCACTACTTATTGTACCTGTTATCAGATTTGCCCATACCCATGTTTGAGTTGTGTAATGTCCCTTCCTTGCTTTTGTGTTATTGATAAACTTCTTTGGTCTCTACCTTGATGTGTGTGTTTGGTGTGCACATGCGCTGGTCCTTGGGTTGGAACTCAGGGCTTGGGCATTGTTCCTGAGAATTTTTGCTCCAAAGCTAGTGCTCTACCACTTGAGCCACAGCTTCACTTCTGGCTTTTTGGTGCTTAATTGAAGATAAATAGTCTCCCTGACTTGTCTGCCTGGGCTGGTTTTGAACCTCAATTTTTAGATTTCAGTCCCCTGAGTAGCTAGGACTCTAGGCATGAGCTTTTTTTTTTTTTTTTTTTTTGGTCACAAATTTGGTATTCTAAGTAGGGAGGCCCCTTCCCTGGAACCTCATTGGTTCTATTAAGACCTTAAATCTCTGAACTCCATAAACCCCATTCTCTGCATGTATAAAATGATCACAGCTGCCAACAGCACCAAAGCTCCAGGTAAAGCCCTGTATAATGCAAGATGTTACTGGTGACCACTCAAGTCTTAGCCACCATCAGAATTGATGGCTCTCAAATGTCCTCAGATGTCTGCTTCACCTAACTGTTGATTTGGAAGAGAAAGATGGTCCATTTGTTGATAGTGTCCCAAACTACATCATAGCAGATGGGAGGTAACGCAGGCGATAGGTAAAACTATGGTTTTGACTTGGTATAGATGAAGTGATGAGTGAAGTATAACTGAAGCCATTCATACCCTTAGTCAAATTTATTTCTCTAAGCCTCAGTTTCCCAGACCAATAAAAATAATATAAAGTGGACTGGTGGCTCAAGTGGCAAAGTGCCAAATCCCTTTGTTCAGACCCCAGTAACACACACACGCAAAAAAATAAGAGAGTAATAGAAAAGTAACCCCACCTCGCTGAGATTTAATATGTTTGGTGATATAGGAAAGGTCAAATGTGTGACCTTTGGTGCACAACAGTGTCTCTCCACTTCTGTAAAGGAACAACCCAGCATACTCACAGAAAACACAAGTTAGCACGTCCTCTACATTGTGAGCAATGGCGACTTCGGATGTGTGCACAGAGGCCTGCCTTTCTCTCTAGTATATACTGCTGCAAAATGTGCTCTTTCACACAAAGACCCCAGTTAGGGAAGTGGAGGAGTGACCAGCCGTGCGTGCGTGCACGCTGGCCCCACACAACAGCAAAAATCCATTGCACTTCAATAATTGCACACCTACGTCCACAAGCGGCATTTAAACCAGCAAGCTTCGGGGCGGGGAGGGGGCAGGCCCGGAGCCTCACAGAGCCATTCTGCCCTCGCAAGGGCCCCAGGCCAGGAGACCTCTTTCCTTCCTCCAAACGCTCTGGCCCTTCGCGTCGCCCTCCACCGCACAGCAACAGCCTCCGACCCCGCCTCCCGCGGGCCAGGGCCCGGCGCGGCCGGTTCCCTCTCGGGGCGGGAGGAGGTGGCGGCTGCCGGAGACGACCGGCCGACGCCGGCGGGGGCCCAGGCCGCTGAGTCAGCCCGGCGGGCGGCGTGCGCACCGCGTGACTCGCGGCCACGTGATCCGTGGTCACGTGACCTGTGCGGGGTGGGGCGGGGCCGCCGGCGCTTTCGCTGTTGCAGCCGCCGAAGGCGTTCGCGTAAGTGAGGAGCGGAGCGGGAGAGTGGGGGGTGTCCCGGAAGGCGTCCCCGGGCCCCGGCACCCCAGGACTGGACCCCCGGCAGTCCGTTCTCGCCCCTCCCTGGGCGGGTGCTAGGGTGGACGTGATCATAATCGGGGAGAGGGAAACGCCGGACCCCCCTCACCCCCCAGACGGCCGCGCAGGCCGCCTCCGCTCTGGGCCTCCCACCCTTGGCGACCACAGTGCTGTGGGTCCGGACGCCCACCTCTCGGAGCGAGCACCCTTTCTCTTGGTTGTGCTTTGGAGGAAACTGAAAATCCGAAAGGATTCGCCTAGCCGAGCAGGCGGTGAGATCACCCCATTCTAATACCGGGAGAGGATACACCTCCCCAGGCAGAGCTGCCCCTCCTACCTGCTTCTGCGGCCCGAGACGGCCCTGGGGCTCCTCCACTCTGAGGGGTGAAGGGTGCGGGGAGCCCATACTAACAGCCGTTAGTAAACCGTTTGGTTTACGTGCATTCTTCACTGTACCCCCGAGTTAGACCGGGGAGATAGTACTGTCTCCCCTTTGACATAGGAGGAAACCGGCCAAGAGGGTCCCAGAGAACTCTGGTGCTCTTGAGGTCCTCGAGCTAGTAAATGGGGATGCTGAGATTACCACCCAGGTCTGTTCCACAGTAGTGCCTCCTGGTGGTGATGGGGCCTCTCGGCCTCAGTTCCTCTGTGAGCTGAAAGACAAGGCCTTTCCCTTGTCCATTTGGGAAAGAGATTGTTGCTGCCCCTCCTTACCATTGATTCCTTTTGTCAGGACAAGATGAAGCTCATCATCCTGGAAAACTATTTGCAGGCCAGCGAGTGGGCAGCCAAATACATCAGGAACCGCATTATCCAGTTTCATCCAGGGCCAGACAAGTACTTCACCCTGGGTCTCCCCACTGGTATGTCGTGGTGTGGAGGGGGTGCTGTGAGAGAGTAGGCATAAGTGGAGTTTAAGGGGCTAAGGGGATTTGAAAGAAGGGTTTCAGGTACTAGGAGACAACAGCAGGGTCCTTCCTGGGAAGGAACTAGGCTTCTTTTATGTGTTGGTTTAGTTGCTGCCTATTCCACTGGAATCATGGTTCAGATGGAATCTTGGTTAGACAGGAAAAATTGATTTTTAGGTTATATCTCTGGCCTCATCATCCAGAGTTTCTTAAAAGAATTAGCTTTGTGCCTTAAAATACTCATTTTGTGAAATCAATTATTCTCTCCTCATTGTGTATTTTGAGGAATACTTGCTAAGCACTATTCTTGGAAGACTTGAGGTGACAGTCACTCAAATAATTTTCTATATGGTTTAATTAGGCACAAAAAATAAGTGAAAAAACAGCCCCAGTTTCCTCTGGAAAAGGCCAGAATGTTGCATTTATAGGAGCATGTTTTGGACCTAGTGTCTCCTGGTAAATGTTCTGAATAAATTCACAGGTGGATGGATTTGCACCAGTGATCTTAACTGTCCCATCCACTACAGACTTGACATTTTTTCAGTAAGTGATTAACCAGTAAATGTTTTATGCCTCACTGCTACAACTCCTCAACTCTGCTTTTGTAAGCAGTGAAAGTAACCACAGATAATTTATAAATGAATGAGTATAGCTGTGTGCCAATAAATATTTACGGACACCAGGGTTTGAACTCACAAGTTTTTTTGTTTTATTTTTTTGGGGGGGGTCTGGTCATGGGGCCTAAACTCTGGGCATGGGCACTGTCCCTCAGCTCTTCAGCTCAAGGCTAGCACTCTACCACTTGAGCCACAGCGCCACTTCCGCCTTCTTTTTGCTTATGTGGTGCTGAGGAATCAAACCCAGGGCCTCATGCATTCAAGGCAAGCACTCTACCACTGAGCCACCTTTCCAGTCCCCTCACATGCAAGTTTTATTTCATAAAATATTCTTTTGATTTTTAAAAACTAAAGTTGTAAAACTAAACAACTCATGAGCTTTACAAAAACCAGGAACAGGCTCATTTAGCCAAAGTTTGTTTAGCTCTGTACCAGAAAGAGGCTTGCAGGAGCATTAACTTCCTGTACTTGTAAACCCACCAGTGTCTTGGCTGTATAAACAGAGTTTTTCCTAACTAGAGCCACCCAACTTTCACCCTGCCAGAGTTGGGTTCTACTATAACTACTCCTTACTTCCCATTGGCAGAATCAGATACAAGCTCCTCAGAGAGGCTCTTTAAGACCCAGCTTCTCCCTGTCATTCAAGCTTCAGCCTGCAGAGCTAGAATTGTTTGCTTCTGTTAGATGTAGCTCCAGGGAATAGGAACATGGTTCTGGATAGAAAGCACAGAAACCAACCGGCTGAGTTAAGCAGAAAAGTAGTTCATTGTGGGGAGCTCACAGAATTTGTGGGAAATGGAAGAAAAGGAGTAAATTGTCCGGCTTAGGCATGGCTAGGGTCTCATCACAGGGACTAGCTGGGTTTTTTTTGTGTGTGTGTGGGGGGGAGCGGCACTAGCTACCACCTTCACACATTTAATAGGGATTTATTAAGTAGTGTCTGTAAGCTATACAGTTATTGACTTTGGAGATAAAGCAACAAACAAAGGGTATAAATCCTGCCTTTAAAAGCTTCATTTACATTGGGAGTGACATAATAAACAAGATGATTGATAAAAATCTGAGTGTGTTAGATGGTTGTAAGATAGAAAAGGAAACATGAATCAGGAAAGAAGGTAAGAAGGTTGCACTGTTTGATATGTTGGTGTCAGAGAAAGTCTCTCATAAAATGATACTTAAGGTAAGACCTAAGAGGTGAGGTAGACATGCAGACACTTAAAGGAAGGAGATTACTGGTAGAGAGGAAAAACAGGTGCAAAGGCCCTGAGATGAAGTGCCCAGTGCAAGATAAGGAGAGCAGAGGGGTAGTCAGAGACCCAATTACAGGGTATATCACTAAGGACTGGTTATTAGAGAATGAAATGAAAAGCTCTTGATAGGTTTTGAAAAGAGGAGTGACATAGTCTTACTTGAGCAGGTTTGTTTGTTTTCCTTCCATTAAAAAATGTATATTTGAGGGGCTGGGAAGGTGGCTCAGTGGTAGAGCACTTGCCTTGCATGCATGAGGCCCTGGGTTCAATTCCTCAGCACCACATAAGCAAAAAGCCAGAAGTGGTGCTGTGGCTCCAGTGGTAGAGTGCTAGCCTTTAACTGAAGAGCTGAGGGACCGCGCCCAGGCCCAGAGTTCAGGCCCCACGACCAGACCCCCCCCCCCAAAAATGTATATTTGGAAAAATTGAACTAACGGTGTAGTACCATTCACCTAGATTTACCAATTTTTTCTATGGTTTTCTTTTTCTCTGATTCATAGGCTATCTGTACATGCATAATTTTTTTAAACCACTGGAAAATTTTGACATTTCTACCTCTCTCTATATCTTTCAACACTTACCTCCTGAGAATGAAAGCATTGTCTAACCATCATAGACCTAAGAATGGGTATACCATCTCCTTCTACAATACCATCTATAAGCTATATTCAAAAATTTTCCTGCAGGGTACCAGTGGCTCACACCTGTAATCCTAGCTACTCAGGAGGCTGAGATCTGAGGATCACAGTTCAAAGCCAGCCCGGGCAAGAAAGTTCATGAGACTGTTATCTCCCACCAGAAAACTGGAAGTGATGCTGTGGTAGAGTGCTACCTTTGAGCTGAAGAGCTCAGAGACAGCGCTCAGTTCACAGTTCCTTTTTCCCCACTTTTATCATTTATGGATAGTTACTCTTTAAGCTAGTCCAATGTCCAGTCAGTCAGGGTCCTAGCATCTTGAACTTTTTGTTGTGTTGTGTTAGGGCCCTGTGAATGCTAGACAGGTGCTTTACCACGTATACCCACCTCCATCTTTTTTTTGGGGGGGGAGGTGGTTATGGGGCTTGATCTCAGGGCCTGAACACTGTCCCTGAGCACTTTTTTTTTTTGCTCAAGGCTGCACTCTACCACTTTGAGCTACAGTTCTACTTCTGTTTGTGTGGGGGGGGGAGGGGTTGTTTTGTTTTTTGTTTTTAAGGTAGTTAATTGGAGATAAGAGTCTCAGGGCCTTTCCTGCCCAGGTTGGCTTCAAACCAAGATCCTCATATCTCAGCCTCCTAAGTAGCTAGGATTGCAGGCATGAGCCATCAGTGCCCAGCTAGTCTTTTAAGCTACTGTGATTCCTTTTGTATGTCCTGTGGTATTCACTTGCTAAGGGACTCACCTCAGGAATTGGTTTGGGATGTCTTTCCTGATCCCTGAAGTATAGGGTAATCGCATCATTGAGGATAATCTTGCTCTTTGTCCCCATTTCTAGACAACAGTACCTTCTAGGGTGACTGCTATCTCTCTTCTGAACCCCCATCCATGGCCCTGTGCCCTAGCACTTTGTTGCTCAAAGAATATCATGTCAGTAGTTAAGTCTGATGTTCATTCACATACTGATCAGAGTGATTTCAGTCATCAGTATGTCAAGCATTGGGGAATTGGCAGCAAGACAGACACAGCCCTGCCCTGGGGCATAGGTAAGTAGTCTGGGACATAGTAGATATTGTACAGGCAAGTAGCAGATGAGTGTCAGTTGGAATTGAAGCATGGGGAAGGACTGCAGGCCTGACAAGTTCTCTGTGTAGAGCAGCCCCAACTTACTCCTGGCATTACAGAAGCTTGGTGCTAAAGAGGCATTCGTAGCTGTGGTGGTGTTTATAGCTAAGGTCTCTCTTACAGGGAGCACCCCACTTGGCTGTTACAAGAAACTAATTGAGTACTATAAGAATGGAGACCTGTCCTTTAAATATGTGAAGACCTTCAATATGGACGAGTATGTGGGTGAGTATCTTGAGTCTAGCTGTCAAGCTTTGCCTGTTACAGGCCTAGCTCTGGAGAGGAATGGATATGTCACAGAGAGCCAGTGATCGGTGGTGATAGGCTCAGTTATCAATACCTATCTCTTCCAGCCTTGGTTCATACAGTTGTAAGATAGGGCTAATAAAACTGTCCTTATGGATTGTAAGCATTAAATGAGATGGACCTGAGAGCATTTTGTAAGTAATGAACCTTTAATGAATCTAAGGTACCTCCTTCCCCTCTACCTGCCCTGCTCACCAAATTTTTTTCCCTGGTACAAAGTTTTGAACTCAGGGACCCTCACACTTGCTCACATTGGCTGCTTGGCTTGCTTAGACGGTGATCTACAGCTTGAGTCATGCCTCTGGCTCAGCTTTTTTGCTGGTTAATTGGAGATAAAGTCTTTTGGACTTCTCTACACAGCTGGCTTCAAACCACCACCCCCTGGATCTCAGTTTCCTGAGTAGCTAAAATCATTAATATGGGCCCCCAGTTCCCTGCTTCCATTTCTTTCTGGCTCATATTCTTATAAATGGAGCTCTCCCTGGGTGTGTCTTCAGGATCTGGATCTGAATTTTCTCTCCAGTATGCATCCATTAGCTCTACTTTTTGCCATGTATACTTGGAGGGGCACTAAGACTCCTGGACTTTCTGCTGCTGAAATTCTAGTTTTCTGTCACTTCATTCTGTCCCCCAATCATTTTTAATGGCCTCAGTTTTAACATACATTTCTCAAAATTGTTGTAAAATACATATAAATATCAGATTTACTAAATCAAAGGGTGTGGTTTGTGAGTTACTCAAGAAGCTGAGGCAGGAGGAACTCTTAAACCAGGCGATCAAGGCAAGCTTAAACAACATAACAAAACTTGTGGCTCAAAGAAAAAAAAAGACCCATTTTTATATATACAGCTCATTAATTGTAGGTACATTCATTCACATTGTTGTACTAGCTAAGCTGCAGAATTTTCATCTTGTAAAGACTATAAACATCAACCCACAGCTCCCTATCTTTTCTTCCTGGGCTCTGGAAACTACCATTTTATGTTTCCATTAATTTGACTCCTCTCTGTACCTCATAAAAGTGGAATCATGAAGTATTTAATTTTTTGTGACCACTTCTTCCACTTAATATAATGATTTCTGAGGCTGGGAAGGTGGCTCAGTGGTAGAGTGCTTGCCTTGCATGCATGAAGCCCTGGGTTTGATTCCTCAGCACCACATAAGCAGAAAAAGCTGGAAGTGGTGCTGTGGCTCCAGTGGTAGAGCACTAGTCTTGAGCTGAAGAGCTGAGGGACAGTGCCCAGGCCCAGAGCTCAGGCCCCACAACCAAAAAAAAAAAAAAATGACTTCAGGATGCATGCATATTGTAATATTTGTCAGAATTTCATTTTAAGACTGGTTTTAAATTTTCTGAGTATTTACTATTCAAACTCAAACTTTAACATTCTTTTTCTTTGTGCCTGAAAAGTCCATTGATAAGTACTGAGATAGTTGTTCTCAGCCACCTAATATTTTAAGCTGGGGTTCAGCTTGAGTGCAGTACAACTGTAAGTGAATGGTGAGATGAGAGGCACCCACATCTCTCATCAGTTAATGCATATAGTCTACTGAGTCAGCTATATTAGCCCCATTGTATTAGCTACTTTCCCCGAAGGGTCTGGTGTTACCCCAAGTGGCCAGGCTACCTCCAAAAGCCACGAGTATGCCAAGCCTCCAGCCTGTGGTCATTCCCTTGTGAGGAGGCGATAGAATGAGACTTTCAGGCTCTAGGGGTTAGCTCTTCCAGCCCAGCTCTGTGGTAACAGGGTGGCTGTAACTGATTAAACACTCATTGATACCATCTCAGCCTACCTTACATGGCTAGGGGTCAGATGACTAGTGCCTAAAGATCCCTGGTATCAGTCCCCTGATTGTCCTTGTGGGTTGGCTTGGTGTCCTACTTGTGAAATGGGCTCTAGCTCAGCTTTGATTTGACTGAGTGTCCTATGGCCTCTAGGCCTTCCTCGAGAGCACCCAGAGAGCTACCACTCCTTCATGTGGAACAACTTCTTCAAGCACATTGACATCCAACCAGAAAACACCCACATTCTGGATGGGAATGCTGCAGACTTGCAGGCCGAATGTGATGCCTTTGAGAAGAAGATCAATGCTGCAGGGGGCATTGAGCTGTTTGTTGGAGGTGAGCTCGGTGCTGTCCTGCATATGACCAGGACAAGACTTGAGGACAGGCATGCATGGGAAGAACAAGACACTACCATGTCTGCATGTGCCCTCTGCTCCTGACACTGGGGTCATCTAACACCATGTGGGGGCAGGGAAGGCAGAGAGACTGGGTGCTCTGGGTTCCTATCCTGGCTCTGCAGCTCAGTAACTATAAGTGTGGACATCTCTTTCTGAACTTTAATACTTTGTGGATTTGAACTCTGAGATTCTGTATTGTCTACTCTTAAGGCTTTACCGATTAGTCAATATAACATCTAAAACATTTTAAATCATGGGCCTCATGTCATTCCAGAAGGTTCTATACAGCCTCTTGCATGCTATCAGTAGCCAGCTGAAGCACAGTTTCTCTGTATTATGACTCTCCAAGATCATCTAGCCAGGAGCAGTGGTGAGTAGTCAGGAACCCATAGTGTTGACTTCTCAGATTTAGGCTGCCAGGTCTGGGTTTATTGCTGCCTGGGGAGCCACCCATGGAGGTGTTTAGTTGGATAACCTTTCTTTTTTGTTTGTTTTTTGGTGCCAGTTCTGGGGCTTGAAACTCAGGGCCTGGGTGCTATCCCTGATTTTTTTTTTTCCTCAAGGCTAGCATTCTACCACTTGAGCCACAGCTCAACTTACAGGTATTTCCTGGTTAATTAGAGATGTCTCCAGACTTTCCTGCCCAGGCTAGCTTCAAACTACTATATTCAGATCTCAGCCTCCTGAGTAGCTAGAATTACAAGCATGAGGGACTGGTGCCCAGTGCACTAGGGCAAAGGAGTGTAGGAACTTGCATAGTCTAAGATCATATAAACGTGGCAGCCCCTGCCTTGGTATTTGTGTGTGTTTTATTCATTGCAACTCTATCCCAAGAATAGGATCCCAACTCCAAGTTTGAAAGACAAAAAACTTATACTTCCCAGCAGACTAGGGAGGCAGAAACAGCTTGAGTGCTCCTTGGTTTTTTGAGTGATAGCAAGTTAACAATATCAGGTAGAAGCAGTTGGGAGGGGGCAGATCATGTGCTGAAGGTGTAACTATCTTCCAGTACAAAAGAGAAAAGACCATTTTTAGGATTTTTTTTTCTTCAACATTAGTTGGAAAGATGTTCCATGTTTCACATGGCTGCTCTGCCTGTCTCTCTGCAGGTATCGGGCCCGATGGACACATTGCCTTCAATGAACCAGGCTCCAGTCTGGTGTCTAGGACTCGTGTGAAGACACTGGCCATGGACACCATCCTGGCCAATGCTAGGTTCTTTGATGGTGATCTTGCCAAGGTGCCCACTATGGCCCTGACAGTGGGTGTGGGCACTGTCATGGATGCTAGAGAGGTAAGAGTATGAGGGTATTAGCCTTTATGAAGTTGGGGATGGGTGTCTTTTGTTTGTAATTGTAATTATACAGGTACCTCCTAAAATACATTCTTACTGAAAATGGAGAAACTGTAAGAAAGGCTAAAATTCCAGCAAGTTGTACCATACAAGCCTTCTGCCTTGAGAAATAACCATTATTTCTAGGGTGAGGTAAATCCTCTGCACAATTTTCCACTGCAGTCTCTCTGACCTCTGCTATGTGCCAGAGAGGAGCACAGCACCACTAATGTGAATTTATGTTCTGGGAGGTGCCCTCTATCTTTATAAGTGGTCACTATTTGAAAGGATGCCCTACCTACAACCCAGAGATGCTGTGGTTACCATCCTTGTGCTCAAGGGTGGTAAATGTGGTGAGGTGGGTGGTAAATGTGGTGAGGTGTGGTTGTATTAGGTCTTAATTAGGGAATTGTCACCTAGAAAAATGGATATCATTTCAATATAAGTTTTTTGTAGCTCCAGTGTCTTTACTCCTTCTGCTTAAATTTTAGAAGCATTTTCTTCTTGCTTTCTGAGGCATATTCAGGTATTTTACCTTCATATTTCTTTGCTTAAGTCTGTAAATAAGTATCTAAATCAGGGAAAAGTTCTTTATTTATAAAGGGAGCTTTTGTGAAATGAGCACTGGCACCCAGATTTCCATCAGGTAACCTTGAATCAGTACCTTAGAGGCTGCTCTACTTATTGTTTGTAAAGACAATGATTTAGGAACCATCTTTATCTGGGGAAGTAAAGGAAACTTTCCAACATGAGCTCTGATTTGTTGAGACATTCTGACCTAATAATAGTAGAAATGTCTTTTTAGGCTCACTCTCCAGCAATTAACATTCTTGATACTTTAACTGTTAGAGAAAACTCTGCTTTTGGTTTATGAAAACAGAAAACCACACCAAGGCACTTTAGCACATTAAATGCTCTGAACTGACAGGGTTTACCTTAACTGGCAGCCTTGCTGAGATTTAGCCTTAGAGATTGACAGATAACAACCACATTGCTTCTGAAGACTGCTGAAGGCTCCCATGCCTCCCAGACTGAAGTGAGTACTTAGCTGTTGGGAGAAAAGGTTTGGCCTGGAAGCACGGGCTACCATTAGGAGTCTCCATTTCCTTGTCCCAAAACTTTGGAGAAATGATGCTATTTACCTCTGGTTATTTGTGTGATAAAGTATATGGAACAAGCACCAAACACAGGATGTTGCAGGATAACCACTTATGTGACACTAAAACAGTAATCTGTACCACCATGTGGTATGCTTGTACTAGAATTGAAGTAAGGACTTTTCCTTTATGGGCTTGTTTTCTGATCCCCAGGTGATGATCCTCATCACAGGTGCTCACAAGGCATTTGCTCTATACAAGGCCATTGAGGAGGGAGTGAACCATATGTGGACTGTGTCTGCCTTCCAGCAGCATCCCCGCTCTGTGTTTGTATGTGATGAGGATGCCACCTTGGAGCTAAAAGTGAAGACTGTCAAGTATTTCAAAGGTGAGGGGGCAGGTATGGCAAGTTCAGGTGTTCTAGGAGGAGTGACTTGTTTTGAGACAGGGTATCTCTATGTGGCCCTGGCAGGCCTCAACCTCAAAATCCTCCTACCATAGCCTCCCAAGTGCTAGAATTAACAGGTGATAGAAGCAGTCTATCACTGTAGCCACAACCCCAGCCACTGGATGTTACTGTTGAGAATGGCAAAACTCTTTCCCTTACATTAACTACTTTTTGGTATCTTCTTTTTTTTAGGTTTAATGCTTGTTCATAATAAATTGGTGGACCCTCTGTACAGTATCAAGGAGAAAGAAATTGAGAAAAGCCAGCCTTCTAAGAAACTGTACAGCGATTAGCCTGCATTGGAAACTAGTATCAAGTACCTCATAGGGACAGGCAGGTTCTTCTGAAAATTGTCTTTCAAATGGAATTCTTAATTCAGAATGTTTTCCACAGATAAATACATGACCTTATGGTTCTTGTCTGTGAGACGTGGAGCTTAGTCAGGGAGTTTAGCTATAGTGAAAATGACTTGTTTGTAACTTAATTAGAAAAAAAAATCTATGAAAAGTGTATTCCATCATGTTAGTGTCTGCCACACCTAAGTTAGTTTTTTTAGCTTTTGATCAGCCTCAGCCAGTTTTCACAAGTACAACACACTCCCATCAGGAATTTCTTTCTACATATGCACTTGTGGGCAGGATTCAGGGGCTTGTGTATTTTGGAGTAAGTTCTTTGAAGAACTGTGAGTGCTCCTCTTGAGCAGGCCTGCTCTTTAGTTAAGATTTGTTCCAGATTAAGGAACAAACTCTTTCAGTACCCTAATTGTATACAAGGAAGCTGTCCCTCCGGTGAGGACCCAGTACTGCAGGAAGAATGTTGTTCCTTGTTCCCTTTCCCTGGCTGGTTCTGTTCTGCTCTCACAGCTGGCCTTCCCACAATCTAGGAGGCCTCCGTGGGGGAGGATTTGGGTGGGTGAGGAAAAGCCTTCAAGGTACCCAACCATCACACCACACAGTTTTCTTCCTATGGATCCTGGGACCCTTTCCCCACAGTTTTGTGTTTTGTTAAAGGTCTCCTTTGTAGTCATCAGTAAGAGGAGACGCAATGGAGCAACACACTGCCACGGTTTCAGTGTTCTGCCAGGGTGACAGGCTGGCAAGCAGTTGGCTGAACACAAGTGCCATACTCGCCTTTCCTGCTTCCTATAGAGTTGAGTGCCAAGGCCACACTCCAAATGCTTCTATTATTGTTTCTCCACTTAAAGTGTCCCATTCCTGCAGCCTTTTCAGGTCCATATTGTGTGGACCTTTCTGAATGTCAGGAAATACAACCTTCCTTCAGCCCTTGTTCCTAACATGGTCCACTGCTCTGCCTTCCTTTTACCCTGTAAGTCTTTGTGGAGTGGTTGCTGCCTCCTCTCTGTTTTTGTGCCTGTTTGAAGCTACTGCTGCCTATTTCTAGAAAAGGTTTTTCCAGGCCTCTCTAAGTACTGTTTGGTACCAGCATTTTGTCGTTAGCTTTTATACACAATTGTGATGTTCTGTGTTAAACTAATGGTTTCAATGAGTTTGTTTACAAGGTGAAATTTTGTATTAAATTCAATATTTTCAAATGAAATGTCATGTGTGGGTTCCCACTCTCAGAGTGTGGAAGACTGTCTTCTGAAAACATCTATTTTGGAAATAGCCAGAGAAAAGCTTCACACTCCATCCTTAAAAGACCTTGCAAGAAGGTCACAGGGATACCAATCATCTGTTGATCTCTCCTTCAACCATCAGGATAAAAAAGACTTTCTACAAAAGAAGCACCTATGTGGAAAAAGTTGGGAATGAACAGATGAGCAATAAATTGTGATGTTTTGGCTATACTTGTAATCTGAACAGGGATATAGCTGTGGAAAGAATAAGGCAAGGTGTGGGCATGTAGCTCAGTGGTAGAGTGCTTGCCTAGTATTCACAAGGGCTGGTTGTCTCCCCAGCATTGTAATAATACCAGTAATAATAATTGCAAATTTCAGTTGTTTAAAATCAATGCAGTAGAGTATCTTGAGTCAAAATAACCAATTATAAGGTACAAGTAAGGAGATGGGAAATTTAACTTTTTAATTTTTAAAATAATAATTATTATTTTGTTGGTGGTGGTGATGGTGGTGGTCATCATGGGGCCTGAACTCAGCCTGGGCGCTGTCCCTCAGCTCTTCAGCTCAAGGCTAGCGCTCTACCACTTGAGCCACAGCACCACTTCCAGCTTTTTCTGCTTATGTGGTGCTGAGGAATCGAACCCAGGGCCTCATCCATGCAAGGCAAGCACTCTACCACTGAGCCACCTTCCAGCCCCAAATTTTAAGTTTTATTGAGGTACAATATATATGCCCATGAAATCTACCCATTTTAAATGTAAATGTAATGATTTTTTTTAAGTTTATGGAGCTGTGACTCCTTCCTGTCCATTTCTACCACTTCAAAAAGTTCCTGGGTTCTACACCAGCCCCATGTAATCACTGACTTGTTTCCATTTTTTTCATAGTCTATAGATTCCTTCCTTTGACTTTTTTGTGTTGGGGAAGTGTTTGCTTGAGATTAAACCTAAGGTCTTGCACATGCTAATCACATGCCATAACATGAAGTTACACCCTCAATCCCTACTGGACATTTCATATAGTGGGATTATGTGACCTCTCTAGTGTCTGGCTTCTTTCATTAAGCCTGTCTTTGTTCATCCACATAGCAGTGTGTGTGTGTGTGTGTGTGTGTTCATCCACATAGCAGTGTGTGTGTGTGTTCATCCACATAGCAGTGTGTGTGTGTGCGCGCGCGCGCTAGGGCATAAACTTAAGGCCTGAGCACTGTTCCTTAACTCTTTTGCTCAAGTCTGGTGCTCTACCATTTGAATCACAGCTCTACTTCTGGATTTTTGGTGGTTGAGATAAAAATCTCATGAACTTTCCTGCCTGGGCTGGCTTCAAACTGTGATCCTCAGATCTCAGCCTTCTGAGAAGCTAGGGTTTTAGGTGTGAGCCACCAATATCCAATAGTCCAGCCCTTTGATTGCTTGGTATTCCACTGTGTGATTAAATTTTGTTTGTCTACTCAAGAAGGGTTTCAATTTTAAGTTGGTATATTATGAAAAAAACATTAGAATGAAATGCAATAGGATTTAGTGAACTAAAGATCTGATTCCTCAGGTCTGTTTTCCTTTTAGCCCAGTGTACTTCTGCAGATCAAGGTTGGGGTATCTACCTGGGCTTTTGGATCTGTACACATTTTGGGACAGGGCTCAAAGGTGGTTGGTTCTAAAACATTGTTGTTAGAATATTTTCCAAGATGTCTAAGACTGTTGAGAACACAAAGCAGCCAGTTCAATGAGTTTTCCCTGGCCAGGCTATGACAATTTGGGCAAGAGAGTCAGCCATAGCTGACTTTGTGAAACTATCTTGATAGAAATGAAAAGGTAATACAAAGTTCTACATTCAGTAAAAAGTGGCAATATACACAAATGGTTTGCTAAATACTGCCCAATCCTACCTTGTAATAGTGCATCAAAAAGCCTCACTACTTGTTGAGTGATAAGCCAGATCATTCTCCCCAAGGGAGATAACCAAGGAAAAATAGCAGCATATTATATGATGACAAGAATTACTTTAGCCTATAGAGGAGATCTAACTTTGTAAAGTTCACGCCTGTTTCCTAGGAGCCAACATCTTTGAGGTAATGAAGTGAAGCCACGTTCTAACACTGTATACTTTGAGAGGTCTTTAAAGTTACAAAAGGCAAGCAAAATAGAACACAACATAGTCACCTGCACCTCAAAGAAGCCTGACACCAGTGGCAATCATACCAAATCAGTAATCACACCTAGTCCATTTACTGTCTTCAAAAGCCTCAAGGCTGAAATACCTCCATCTCAGCATTTCCCTTGGCTGATAACCTTGAAAATGAAAACAATTAGAATGGAGCTGGGGGTGTGGCTTAGTGGTAGAGTGCCTAACAAGCACAAAGACCTTGAATTCAATCTCCAGTGCCATCACACACACTGTGCCAGCCCAGCTCTCACACTACCATCATCACCTGCCCTTTGGCTGAGCCTTCTACCTCCCATCCTCTCTTGCTCCAGAGTACTGCTCCGGCAAGTCTTCCCCTCTGACTTCAGCATCAAACTGCCCTTCCTACACCACTCCCATCAGCATACTAAACAAGATGGGTGTGCGCGCGTGTGCGCGCGAGCGCGCGCGCGCGTGTTTTACTGGGGATTGAACTCAAAGCCTCATGCTTGTCAGATGGCACTCATTACCTAAGCCACTCTCTAGCCACTTTTTGCATTGGTTATCTTAGGGCCTTGACTTTACCAGACCCCAAGTGAAAAATAATTTGTCAGTCCAATAACTCCCAAATCTTACCATCTGAGTCTGGTCTGATGCTTGCTTTGTATCATGCCTTGCACTTTTTAAAATGGAAAGCAGACCCAGGCACTGGTGGCTCACAACTGTAATCCTAACTACTCAGAAGGCTGAGATCTAAGGATCCCAGTTTGAAGCCAGCCCAGGCAGGAAAGTCTGTGACATACTCTTTTTGTTGGTGGTGGTGGTCATGGGGCTTGAACTTTGGGCCTGAGTGCTGTCCCTCAACTCTTCAGCTCAAGGTGAGTGCTCTACCACTTCAGCCATAGCACCACTTCCAGTTTCCTAAGAGCCCAAGCCCAGAGTTCAAGCCCCAGGACTGGCAAAACAAAAAAAAACTTTATTATAAATGTTTACCTGACAACAATCAGGGTGTGTTTAATGTTTGCTGTAGCAGTGTCAGAGAACTCACTTTTCTTGTTTTGGTCTTTCCTGTTGTTTTGGGGTTTCTCTAGAAACTCCTTAAAATAGTCTGTGTCTTGCAGCTCCTTCAGTGGAAATCCACTATTATTCATGAGACCTACTGATGGTAAGTATTGGGGAGAGGAAGCATTCTAAAATCTCATAAATTTGTTGTCTTTCTCCATCCTAGATGTTGAGTCCCTTGGGCTTGGGACCTTCCGAATTTAATTTCCATGTTGTTTTTTGTTTCCCTGATGCAAGACAGGATCAGAGGCCTAGAGCCATTCAATTGCCTTTCCAGTAGAACAATAAAGGATTTAGGAAATAATTTTCCCCAAGTATGGACCCTTCTACCTTGGGAACAGGAAGTCTGGGGTTACGTTCACTCTAATTTTCCTTCTTCCTGTCCAGAGTACAGAGGTGGTTTGGTTTGGTTTTCCCATCTCCACAGTGAGAACTTGCTGGGGTTCCTGGAGGTAGACTATGAAACTGTGAGGGTCCTTTAAGACCCTACGGTTTTGGGTTGTTTTTTTTTTGTTGTTGTGTGTGTGTAGTTTGAACTCAGATGAGTTTTTTAAAATCATAAATGGAACTCTACCTTTTGAGCTATACCTCCACTTCTGGCCTTTTGATGGGTAATTGGAGATAAGAATTTTAAAGATTTCTCTTCCCTGGCTGGCTTTGAACCACAACATCAGATCTCAGACTACTAAGTAGCAAGGATTATAGGCATATGCCACTAGTATCTTGCTTAGCCCCATTTCACGCTCAGTCCCTAACAATTGGTTTAAATTGTAGTTACTGGCTCCAATAGTATCTTCTTTAGATAAGCTGATAGGTGTCTTTCTGTCCATTTAGTTTTCTTTGGTCATTAACCCATGACCTCAACTCTCTAACGGATCTAAAAAAATTGCTAATTTTGTTTGTTCAGCATTTTTCCCTCCCATTATAAGGGAATACACAATTGTTTCTCAAACACATTCCAGATTTTTCATCTCCCTTCCATTCAGGCAGCACTTGTCAAAGCCTCCAGTGACCTTAACACTGAATGTTTAGGGCTACTGTTAGAACTCCAATTATTGACCTGTATGCAAGCACTGGACAATGACTACTCCTTCAAAGTTGGTTTGGATTTTATACCATACATCACTGATTTTCTTACCTTATTAGCCCTTCCTGTCTACTTTGCCAGTTCATCTCCTTGGCCTCTTAGCTTTTGGAGTAAAGTGACCCAACATTCCTCAGTCCTTGGACCTTTCTCTACATACAGAAAGATGAGGTTTACGCCTTTGGTATTGTCATCTAATTTCACGGCTTTAAAGACTATCTATTGTCTTCCATACTTATATCTCCAAAGAAATAAGATCCAGGCATCTCAAACTTACATCTGTCCATGCTTATGTCCATCTCAAATGCTCTGATAAAAACATCCAGAAATCCTGTTTTTTCTCTCTCTCATTTGAACCCAAAGCCTCATGCTTACCGTCAGGTTCCTTACCACTAGAGCCACTCTACTAGTCCCCTTTTTGCATTGGTTATTTTTGAGTCTTGGTTTACACACAGACCAGCCTTGACTTCTGTACTCCTATTTGTGTTTCCCTTTGTCATTGGGAGGACAAGTGTGTCCCACTGCTCCCAGTCATTGTGTTTCCCTTAGGATGACAGGCATGTACCACTCACTCACTGTACCATAACCCCAGCCATTGGGGTTGCAGTGGAGTCTCTCTCCATTGGTCTACTAAAAATACCAAAAGAATAAGACCCTACCATTCCTCTGCACAGAACTCTAAATCTCAAAACAGAAGCCGAAGTTTATACAAGGCCTGGACAGTCCTACCCCTCTCACATTCCATCTCTTCTTATTCTCTTGAGCTCAGTCTGCTTTGGCCTTTACCGGCTACCAAGCTTTTCCTGGATCCCTCTAACATGTTCCTAATTCCAAAGGTCTTCACCTCAGCTGTCCCTCTGCCAGATCACTCCTACCATGCCAAACCTTTGATAAGTGTAAACATGATGAAATTTCCCCCACTCTTTAAAACTGTAGTACTACTCTGCACCCTCCCCACCACAACTCCCTATTTCTTCCCCTGACTTCTCTCCATGACACATTATCTACTAGTGATGCATAGAGTTTGCTTACTATTTGTCTCTTTCCATCAGAATTTAAGTTCCAAAAGGGCAAGAAGATCATGTCTGTTAAATTCATTGCTAGTCTCAGCACGTAGAAAAATAGTAAGAACCACTGCAAGTTGCTTGTTAAATATTTATCATATGAGTGAACTATTCAAGTACAATAAGTTTCAAAAAGTGGAAGAGGGTTAAGGGTAAGATACATCATTACTTTAAAAATTACTATGCAAAGCCAGGTGCTGGTGGCTCACGCCTGTAATCTTAGCTACTCTGAGATCTGAGGATCACAGTTCAAAGCCAGCCTGGGCAGTAAAGTCCATGAGACTCTTATCTCCAATAAACCACTAGAAAACCGGAAGTGGTGCTGTGGCTCATGCAGTAGAGTACTTGCCTTGAGCTGAAGAGCACAGGGACAGTGCCCAAGCCCAGAGTTCAAGCCCAAATTACTATGCAAGCAGGCGCTAGTGGCTCACACCTGTAATCCTAGCTACTCAGAAGGCTGAGATCTGAGGATCACAGTTCAAAGGCCATGAAATTCTTACCTCCAATAAAGCACCAGAA
The DNA here is from genome assembly GCF_000151885.1 of Dipodomys ordii. Taxonomy (NCBI): domain Eukaryota; kingdom Metazoa; phylum Chordata; class Mammalia; order Rodentia; family Heteromyidae; genus Dipodomys; species Dipodomys ordii. The sequence continues at coordinate 1,537,999 of NW_012267266.1, forward strand.
AACTGGAAGTGGTGTGATGGTTCATGTGGTAGAGAACTCAACCTTTAGCTGAAGAGCTCAGAGACAGCTCCCAGGCTCAGAGTTCAAGTCCCATGACCAACAAAAAAAATTACTATGCATTTATGCAGAGCCAGTGGCTCCTGTCTATATATAATCCTAGTTACTCAGGAGGCTGAGACCTGGAAAACTGAAATTTAAAGCCAGCCCAGGCAGAAAAGTCCAATTAGCTAGCAAAAAACTGAGTTGGAGGAATGGGCTCAAGTGGTAGAATGTTAGCTGAGCATGCAAGCACAATTATTAGTATAGTCCCTCCCCATTGCTTTGTATTTATGTTGTATAAATTTATTTTCTTGTTTTCTTCCAAGCAAAGAGAGTGGCTGTGCTGGCTTTGTATTCAGTGAAGTTCTGAGGCCAAAGCACTAAGTTTTCAATGTATCTAATTAACCAAAGCCTCCTCAGGCTTGGGAGAACTGTGGAGATCCTTGGGGTAGTAAATCTTCAGACCAGTAGAATAAGTACAAAGTCTAGACTATGGGTGCTAATGGGTTAAGAACATCCTTAATATCTGCTTTCTGACCACACACCCTCAGCCTGACCTGCTAGCTGACATTCAGTCAACCAACTTTTTTGTTTTATTTTGTCAGTTGTGGGGCTTGAACTCTCGGCCTGGGCACTGTACCTGAGTATTCAGCTCAAGGCTGAGTGCTCTACCATTTGAACCACAGCTTCTGATTTTTCTGGTGGTTAATTGGAGATAAGTGTATCATGGCCTTTCCTGCCTATGCTGGCTTTGAACTGTAATCCTCAGATCTTAGTCTCCTGAGCAACTAGGACTCCTGAGCCACTGGCGCCTGACTTTGAAGTGAAGTTTAAGGAACAGATTGTTGACTATTATTGCCATTATTGGTGGCATAATAGCATTACAATTCCTTGGCTCTACTTAGGAGCTTCATATATAACTCAATTAGTGGCTGAAGATCAATCCAGCTATCAGGTATGACACTTTGCTATGCAACAATTGCATAAGCCGTCAACTATGATCAAATATACTTTTAAATGGCCTTAAAAGCTTTGTTAACACTGCTGTTCCTACTTGCTAATATTGTTATATTCTGTTTATCAAGGTGTAAGAGACTGTAATGAAATATAGAGAGGAAAAATTAAATCCCAGGATTAAATCAGGTTCTGTAACAAAATGCTATTCCTGGCTTAACCAGTATTTTTTGTTTCTTAAGACAGAGTTTCGCTGTATCATTCAGGCTGGTCTGGAACTACTGGTCATACACCAGACCTCTTGTCTCAGTCTCCAAAGTGTGGAGATTTATTTTTCATAACATGGGAACTGCTGCCACCTGCTGGTGATGTTATGACAGATCCAAATGCAAAAAAAATTGAAATGACTTTTTGAACAGCCTCAGGATTCTTATCTGATTAACACCACCACCACCCCAATTTGGTAGTGTTGGAGTTTAAACTCAAAAGAGTTTTGTGCTTGCTAGGCAGGTCCTCCATCATTTGAGTCACACCTTTAGCCTTTTAGACCTGGTTAACCAGGTTTTGCCAATATCAGGCTAGGCCACAAGTCCTATTTATGCCTGTTACTGTAGCTGAGATGACAGATGTGTATCACCATTCCCAGGAACACTTTGTTATTGACTGAGATGAGAGTCTCAGACTTTCCCCAGAGCTGGTTTAGAAGTAAAGGCATGAACCATCACATATGGCTTAATTATAGAAGAAAAAACTAGACAGAAAAAATAATTAGGATAGACTCCTCTCCTAAAAAATGACCTTACTGAACATGCTTATAGGTCTGGGAAGATAACTTCCAAGTCTTCTATCTGCCATCTCAGGATTTAATGAGGGGTAGGTCCTACTGACCCAAGAAGATAGTCTGTATAGTCTGATCATGGGTTGGAGACGTGGCCAGTGAGTAAAAGCAAGAATCAGCAAGTTAAGAGTCCTCATCTCTAGGGCTGGGATGTAGCTCAGTGGCAAAGCGCTTGCCTAGCAAGTGCAATATCCTGGGTTCGATCCCCAGTACCAAAAAAGAAAAGACAAAAAAATACAGTTAAAAAAAAAACCCAAACAAGAGTCCTCATCTCAGACCAAAAAAAAAAAAGTTTGATCAACTTGTCCAGTGTTGGATGTTTCAATTTTCATGGGCTAGAAAATAACTCAGGTAAACAGCCTAAAACTGCATAGGCAGTAAGTGAAGTATCCTGAAAAATACATGATTTACTAAAGTTACAGAAAAACTTCAATCAAAAATAATTTCATGCCAGACATCAGTGGCTCACACCTATAATCGTAGCTACTCAAGAGGCTGTGAGATCTAAGGGTCTTGGTTAGAAGCCAGAACAGGCAGTATAGTCCATGAGACTCTTACTCCCAATTAACCACCAAAAAGCTAGAAGCACAGCAGTGGGCTTGTCATAGAGCACTAGGCTTGGGCACAAAATATCAGGGACTGCCCGCACCAAGTTCAATCACCAGGACCCGCGCGCGCACACACACACACACACACACACACACAGACACCAAGTTCAATCACCAGGACCAACACACACACACACACACACACACACACACACACACGTTCAATCACCAGGACCAGCACACACACACCAGGACCAACACACACACCACAAATCAATCATTGATTTGCTGGGCATACTGGGATTATCTTGACAAGTTTTTTGGCTCCCAGACAACCCAGTCTATCAAGATGCAATACATATTACAAACATTACCAAAAATGGATGGCTCATACCTGTAATTCTAGTTACCTGGGAGATTTGAGATCTCAGAATCTCAGTTCAGAGTTAGCCTGGGCAGACAAACTTGAGACTATTTCCAAAAAACCAACCAAAAGCCAGGAGTAGAGGCCTGACTCAAGAGGTAGAATACCAGCCTTGAGTGGAAAAAAGGAAAAAGCAAAGATGACAAGATCTTGAGTTCAAGCTGGAAAAATAATGGATTAGACAACAGAGACAGGAATTCAGGAGACATAACTAAATGTAATAATGTGGTATCCTGGAATAGAGATAGGAAAAAGGAAAAAAACAAGGAAATCTGAATAAAATATGGACTGGGGCTGATTAATTGTGTTGGTTCATCAGTGTGAAAACTGGGTGTGGGATATTGAGGAACTGCTTTATCTTTGCAGTTTTGCACTGTCTAAAATTTAGATTCTTTTTAAACAAGATACATTTCAAATGACAAATGCAGTCCCTTAAATTATAACAAACACAAACCTGAAAAGTCACAGAGCTTTTATTTTGATTTAAGGGGGAAAAAGTTACTGGAAGTTTATCTCACTTATTAGTTTTAGACCCACAAATCTGTTATAAAAATCAAGAGACATGTCCTCTTTAAATGATTACCAAAGGACCCATGAGGTTCATGTCAATTTGCGTTAAATCTCAGCTCACATATAAAGTAGGCTCTCAAGAAATTAAGCTGGTTACAGAACTGTTGATTACATCTGGTACTTTTTTGACACAGCAACCTCATGTACTGCAAAGGGTAGTTAGGGTTACTCAAATATTCCCTTTTACCCAGAGACAAAACTGTGCCATCTTAAAATTAGCCCAAGTCTTAAAAACAATGTTTTACAAGCCCCACTGTCCCTGATAAAAGGATGAACAATTTGTACCTAAGAAAGAAAGAAACAGGCAAATAAGCAAGTCTTTTAAACTTATCCCCTTGTTGGGTTTTTTAAAATGTTAAGTGGAAAAAAAATCCCTCCTACTTATTTTGAAATACTTTATTATAGAGGTTTCTTCTTATTTCTATGACATCATCATCATCATCTGTAACAGCTAAAATAAAATCTTGGCCACTATTAGAAAAAAAATCCAAAACAAAGTCCTGTTCAAGCACAAATGTCACTCTCCTTAGGTATTTTTAATTCTTATCAACTTATTACTTAAATTAACTTCAGCTCTTATATAAATATGATCAGCTCTTATATAAATATGAAACTAAGTTGTTTAAAAAGAATGTGAACCCTAAAATCTAAGCTCAGTCACAAGCCCAGGTAATAATGATACATAATGTGAAAAATGCACCAGACTAGTTAGAATAATATTAATAATGCTCATCTAGCCATTTTTTGAGTAAGTTATATAGCTGGGAATGTAGCTCAGCAAAAGAAAAAAAAAAAAAGCACATGCTCATATTGCTTGAAGCCCTGGGTTCAATCCCCAGCTCCCCCAAAAAGTTAGTTTTATAGGTTGTCCTGGTGACCGAACAAATAAATAGCAGCAACTCTGTTCTAATCATAAGATGGTTTTTAAAATCACTTTTATTTTTAAGATTAATTATCCTCATTGACAATCCAGAAACACAATCCTTGCTGACAGTTAAAAAGGATTCCTTAATTTTCAATGTTAGGTTGAAAAAAACATGTTCACGAGGTGCAGTTGAATTCTTCTGTCCTCTTTTTCAAAATTATTGACCAAGTGGCTAGCAAGCCATGAGGAAAAGACAATTTTCCAAAAAGCCAACCAAACCAGAAAACAAGAATCTAGGTATCAAGCTAAAATTATCACCCAAAATACTGTGGTTGCAAGAAACAGTAAGAAGCTAAATTCCCACAAGCCATTAAAGATCTTTAAAAAGCATTCAGAAAGTTAGGACTAGAACTATAGTGCTGTGTACAGGTTCAAACCCAGGTACTGAAAGAACATATAATTTATTCAGCTTGGTTTGGAAATACTAGGCTTTCTCCTGTTTCAGCAGAGTAAATAAAAACGTGCTGCTGTCCTTTCCAACCAGGCAGGTTGGGGAAAGGGAGAAAATGTGGAATGAGGTAACAAAGACACATTTTTAGTCTCAGCTGTATTATTCAGGAAAGTGGAAAGGGCTAAAATTCTTCTGAGCCAGTTTCATTAATTTCTAGAATTGGCTCACAATCCATGGACTATGTATACCACTCATGAATAATTTAGTGAACTAGTGTTTGTGATATTAAAAACATTTTTAAAACAATTATAAATATTTGGAAAAGGAGATTGAAATGACACCAGGCCATCCAATCATTTAGAGAGTAGATGGTTTCATCCAAAGAGATCATTACAGAAACTGGGGTTGGAAGGAATGTGAGTAGTATGAATGAGATGGAGCTCTTGGTACAATGTTCTCAAGGCTTATCCACCTTAGTTGTGAGGAGTGAGCCCTAACAGAATGTCTCAGAGGGATGCTTTTCTGAGACTGCTCTTAAGTTTGACCCTTCTCCCTACCTAAGGCTTGGGAAAGAAAATAAATACTTTTTAACTATTCAGAGCTCTGGGCACATTATAATATTTAATATCCTATAGTTTTTCATTTTCTGAACCTTTGGCTTATAATTTTATCAATTTATGTTACATGGGAAAATGTATGAATGTGCCTTAATCAGTAGTATCAATGAAAATATAAACCTTGTTCTTTCTTATCTTCTTCACAGGAGTGAATGTATGGCACCCTAAATATCCTGCAAGGTTACTTTGTATACTTGACAGAAGATTAGGGCAAACCATTCCACTTCCATATCATAAGCAGAAGTGAACTAGTCTTCAATCTCATCTTCCCATACATCTCCATTAACATCTACAGCATGGAATAACCTAGAAGTAAAAAATACAGTATAAATTTATGAATTTGGACAAAACTAAAGATAATCTGCCTTTCTTTCTCTCAAAAAAACACTTTCTGTACTCTTCTGATAATATCTTCATGTATCTTTTAATCATTCCATTGAAGAGGGCTGAAATTTGAGTCCCTCTGAATAAGCTACTTTAAAATATATAAGAACATTCCTTTTAGGATCCAGACAAATTATTTAGAGCCAAGGATAAACAATATGGAGAATGAGTATTACAAAATTGATACCCACTATATACAATGTATGGAATAAGCCAAGACTGAGGAGTCCGGTATGGGAGAAGAAGCTACACACTTTCAAGACACTAACTCTAATCCATACTAATCCTTCCATTATCTTCACAGTCTTTGTAGCCTCACTGGTAGAATCTCTTGTGGTTGCCAATTTATCTTTCTTCCCCTATACTACCTAAAATGTATACAATTTCCAACACTGGGAAAAGCTTATTCAAGGGTAGGGATTACTTCTCTAACAGGAGCCTATCAACTGATGGTAAAATTAGAGCACTGTTAAGGAACAGAATATCTACACTGTATCAAGGAATCATTCCACAGATTTTACTTACTAATAACAAAGGGAACACTTCCCTTTGAAGTAAATGATAGAACAAAAAGAGACAGATAGGCTTCCAATAATCCCTTAAGTATTCTTGTCAAACATGGTACTCTACATCTAATCAAACTTCACTGAAACCTAACTTCCAGTTGAAAGCAAATAGAAACAAGCTAAAACACATCACAAAGGAACAGAACTCTAGAGAGCATGATATCATATGGATTCTTCAAAAAGCCCAATGTTCACCTCAATAAATAAGGTAGCCCCAAATTTTTCTGTATCATGAGACAAGAGACAGAACCAATTATATTGACTGGACTTGGTTAGCTCTTGGCTCAATAAAATGACCTTAAATAGGAATTTTGACAGATAACTGGGAAGTTTTAAATATGATGTTTATTAGATGATAGCATCATGAATTATCATTAATCTTTTTTAAGTATTATCATGGGCTGAGCATATGGCTCAAGGGGTAGAGCATCTGGCTCTCTGTTCACACCTAGTATAACAAAAGGTATTGTCATTATATAGAAGCATTTTTTTTGAAGGAATGGGGAAGAAGGAAGGCCCTGAAGACTGAACCCATCCCTTGCATATGCTAATAAGCACACATACTATAGTGAGTTCTATTAGCCCTTAGTAATATATTCTTATCTCAGGAGACACATATGGAAGTATTAAGGGTTGAAGTATTATCCTAACTCCAATTTATCTTCAGGTAGATCAGCCAAAATGTTGGGGGAAAAAAAGACTTTTGTTTACAAATCAGATATTAAAATTTTGCTGCAGAGTCTAAGAAGTCTATTTATACATACCTGTTGAAACATGGGGAATCAGGGTCAGTGAAGTGTTTGTAAGGGTTTGCCCTGGACAGAGAACCCATGCAAATCCAGCAGAAATACTGCATACAGCCAGTACACGTCATCTTGTTACACCCATCTAGTTTCTGATAGGAAAGAGAAAAAAAGATTTCAAGGATGTGAAAGTATAGAAGTAACACACAAACCCAAAGATTCCGTATAATAGTCTCAATCTTCTCCCCTCGTTTTCCTTGGGCTGGGCCGGGGGCTTGAACTCAGGGCCTACCCACTGTCCCTGAGCTGCTTTTGCTCAAGGCTAGCATTATACCACTTGAGTCATAGCTCCACTTGTGGCTTTTTTGGTGCTTAATTAGAGATAAGAGTCTCATGGATTTTCCTACCCAAACTGGTTTCCAACCTCAAATCTCAGCCTCCTGAGTAGCCACAGCACTCAGCTTCTCCGTTTCTCATGAAAAATTGAAGCATGCATGAGGCATACTGAAAAGTAATGCTTAATATTTTATATTACTAATACAGAAAAAATATGAAATTCCTACAACTAGATACCCAGCAAAATCTTTTCTGATAAATAGTAGATACAACTCAAACATTGATGACTGGAACATGTAGTTTAGCTTAGTACTAAATTTTTTACATAAATCTAAATATTTGGTATCAAGTTTCAGAGCTAAGCCATGTCATCAGTAAATTAAAGTCAGAGCTGAGTGTTGGTGGCTCACACATGTAATCCTAGCCACACAGAATGCTGAGCTCTGAAAACACCTTTAAATCCAGTCAAGTCTGTGAGATTCTTATTTCCAATTAACGAGAAAAAAGAAATGGAGGCATCGCTGAAGTGCTAAGAGTTAGCCATGAGTGAAAAAGCCAAGCAAGAATGAGAAGCCTTGAGTCCAAGTAAATAAGTAAACATTTTTTAAAAATAAATGAACGGGGGCGGGGGAGGGGGAGGCTGGGAAGGGATGGGAAGGGTAAACAAAGGAGGAGGCTACAATGCTTGATAAGAAATGTACTCACTATCTTGCCCATGTAATTGTAACCCCTCTGTACAGTATGTTCACAATAAAAATAAATAAATGAACGTACACAATACTGAGGTAACAGGAATCACCATTAGGTTCAGTTCAGACACAAAGGATCAGAAAGATAGAATCAAATGCAAAGATACATTCTAATTCTAAAACGTTAAAATTTTGGGAACAAGCAATAGATGTGTCTAATTACTTTCTACAAATCAATGAAAAACATGACTCCACTTCTTGAGTGTATTCGTTAAACAGATGTGCTGTCTTCCAGGATAAATACTTCTAGGAAGTCAGATACACTTTTTGTTAATCACATAGAAGAGTTCAGAGTTGATTGCAGCTTTGGGATGCTCCCCTATAACCTGCTATAGTTTGAATCCTCAGAAACTCATGTTAAGAATGTAATTTTCCTCATGAGAGGTATTAGAAAGGTTGAAATGCTATCCAACTATGGATTTTAGAAGTAGGACCTTTGGGATGAGATTAGGATTAGATAGTCATGGTTAGGGGGAGCTATGACTGGATAGTGATGGCTTATTAAGGAGAGAGGGAGAGGGAGGGAGAGGAAGGGAGGGGGAGAGAGGGAAAGGCGGGGAAAGGTACAGGAGAGTGGCAGGGGAAGAGGGGAGGGGAAGAGGGGACAGGGGTGGGGGAGAGAGGGGAGGGGAGAGAGGGAGGGAGGGAGGGAGGGAGAGAGAGAGAGCAGACCAAGAGCACACTCACTCTCCTGTCTCTCACCATGTAATATTCTGTACTGCCTCAGACCTGCCAGCAAGGCTATCGCCATGGTGATGATACCAAATGGTGCCCTTCAACCTTGGACCATAACATGGCTGAAAGAATTGTTTCTATCCTTGTAACTTAGCCAGTCTATGTCTATTATTGCTTTTTTAGCAATAGAAATAGGCTAAAGAATAATCCTCTCCATTTTGAAGTGGATATAATGTGAAGACAATTACTTCCATACCAAAGCACTTTGAAAAAGAAGCCTATGTACATTAAAGGTCAATAATAATATTTAGTTGTGAACTTTGCATATTCCAAGTAGGAAGGTTTAGTAAATATTAAAATACATGTCATAAGACTGACTACTAGATTTCCTAATGTAAGGTAATCATCACATGCTTTCAAATGTGTTTGCTTCCAAGTGTGTTCCAAAGCATTCACCTCTATGGGAGTCCCACAGCAGGGGCAGCTCTTTGAGTTCTTTTCCAGCCATTCCTTACTTTCCATCTCTTCCAGAGCCTTCTGAATCACCCTCTTACCATACCTCTGTTCTAAAAATCTTTTATTCGCTTCATCTGCTTGCAGGTATTCATTTCGTAAGTCTATTAGTTTCTCTAGAAAGTTGAAATAGAAAAGTAACTTTCATGTAACTTTGCAATGCTAAAAGTCATTAAAATGATCATAATCTTTGTTCAATGTTATTCTTGGTCTTTAGCAGAAGAACACAGCCTAAAGTCATTTACATGGAGATGCATTTAACACATTTCCAAGGAAATAATTCATCAAAAGTCATTTGATGACGTAATATTTAGTTATTAGAAACTTATAATTAGGATACCTACTACCCTGACTCAAACTTCATTACAGAATCCAGAAAAAAAAAACACAACTATGTGAAAATTTTACACATATACAAATGATAAAGGAAGGAAAACAATTCCCCAATTAGTTGCTAATGCCAATAGAAGGTTCTTTCCTTTGATTTCTTAGTGTTGATAATGTTTATGCAACTGGTAGCACAGATAAAAGACCTAGAGGGCCTTTTGATGTATTACAGTGACAAAGAATTTGCCTAGTGTGTAGAAGGCCCTATGTTCAACCCTTGTACCAGACCAGAAAATAAACAGACACAAAAACCTGGACACTGATTTTTCACTAAGTCAAAAATTTGGACACTGATTTTTCATTAAGTCACCTTTATTCACCATTTGATAATGAACAAATTTTACCAATACAAGGTAACTTTGGATTAGGGTAAAGACTGACTAAACTGTTCAATTTTGCATATAATCAGTAAATCATATTTATTACCCTCATATTTATTACTATGCTTGTTACTCGTGTTAAAAAGTTCTTCCTGGAAGCTTTTCACCAGGCTTCTAGTGCTCTACCACCTAACTGAAATGGAAAAGGCAACCTTTTATTTCTGAAACACCATGGGAAGGGAGATTCCAAGGCCTCTCTGGGCTCAATGAGAAAACATTTGATGACTGATCACACATACATGCAGAGGAAATCAGAGGTAAGATTCCCAACATTTGTTATCAAGGATCTACATTATTCTGTGCTCACAGGTAGAAATTACCTTACCATTTCTTTTTCTGGAATGCCATCCTGAATGTCTTCATGTTTTTCCCTGCTTCCTTCAAATTTTTGTGTTTTTTTTTGTCAGTCAATGGAGCTTGAACTCAGGGCCTAGGCATTGTCCCTGAGCTTTTACCTCTAAAGCTAGTACTCTACCACTTTGAGCCATAGCTCCACTTCTGGTATAGGGGTGGAGATAAGAGTCTCACAGACCTTTCTATCCAGGTTGGCTTCAAACAGATTCTCAGATCTCAGCCTCCTGTATAGCTAGGATTACAGGCATGAGACACCAATGCCTGGCTTCCTTCAAGTTTTTAAACCATTCTGCCCTGGGGTTTCTCCTGATTTGCCTAAGTAAAAGCCCAAGTCCTCTCTCCCTTCGAATTTCACATCTTGTCCCTGTGCTTGCCTACATTTCCTCCTTAGCACCTACTACCACCTAATAATCTACATTTACTTTGTTTGACTGTTACCATCATAAGATTAAGTTCCACAGAGCAAAGATTTTGTCTCTACTGGTGACTACAATATCCCCAGAACCCAGTATAAAAAACTAACACAGAAATACCTGTTGAATGAGTACTTCTAAATTTATAAACTGAAGTCATAAGCATTTATGAGGAGGGGTAGATAATGGATACCGCTGAAATTCATGTGATTAAAACATACCTGCAGTCACCTTACATGGAGAAACACCATGGTAGGTCAATCTACACAAGGTACAGAAGGCAAAATTGCAGCTGGAGCAGATAGCCATGGTACAGCCAGGCTCCTGCATCACAGGCAGCTGGCAACAAGGGCGGGGACAGTACACCACATCTGCCATCAGGTCCAAAGTAGACTGGAGAAGAAGACGGTCATAACGAGCAAATAACTCTGCTTCCACTAGTTCTTTGACCTGGAGGGGGAGGGAAATATAAAACAGCATAGATTTGAGTTTCCCTAACCATTTCTGATCCTGAAGAGATTCTTAGGAGGATGATGTAAAATAGATGATCACAGAAATTAAAACCCATCTCATTCAGAATCAAACCAAATATTACAATAGTCTGTTATCCTGACAAGTAGTGATTACATGAATCTACACATCTGTCAAATATAAACTGTGTAATTTAAGTGGGTTCAGTGAATTTTACGTTATATCTTAATAAAGTTGACTTTAAAAAAGAAGTAAAGGAGGAGTCCAAAAGTGTACCTCTTCTGAAGAATTTAGTGAATACTAAAAGAAGTGGAAACATGTTTTGGAGGGAGGGCAAAGAGGGAGGAACAAATGAAGGGTGAGCAAATGCAGTCATTGAATTATATAACTTGAGGATAGGAATGGGAGGCAGAAAACGAGAGAGAATGAAGAAAAAAGGGTAACACTGATCAAGAAGCATCGCACTCATAATCTGATTTAAGGAATAGTACCCTCTTTGTATAATTACTTAATAAAAACAAGTACACTGTAGTTATAGTAACATCTGTAAATGATTCAGTTAATCATTCCAAAGGCCATCCCTTTCAGGTCCCAACCTCACACCAAGAAAGACGATTTGCCAGGGCTGATGGATTCCTAGCAGACAGAATATACCATCAGGATTAATTATTAATTAATTTTTTTTAGCAGTCTAAGACTGCTCAGTCCAAAGCTAGCAAACATTCAGATTTGTTTGAATGGTAGAACAAGACCATAGCGTTCTGAATGGATACAGTAAAAACACCTTGGGGACTGGTTCCAGAGCTTTAGATTACCCCATGGATCCCTATCAAGGATGATCTTGAGATCATGGTGGTAGAACACTTGTCTAGCATGTGAGGCCCCAGATTTGAACCTCCAGCACTGCAATCAATCAGCAAATATTTTTAAATTCTTGTGATGAGCATTGCAGTGGATGTTTGCAATCCAAGCACTTGAGAATCAGAGACAGGATAATCAGACATTTAAGGCCAGCTTGTTTCCCAAGCACAAGCGTGTGCGCTCAAATACACACACACACACACACATACTCTCATTCTCTCTCTCTCTCCATGAAGTTCCTGAGAAGATGACTCCTTTTGTGAAAGAAAACTGAGAAACTACCATTAACAGAAGAGTTACCTGACCAGGAGTGGCCACTGAAGGGCACTTTGGTTCTGGGCAGTTGAGGCATTGAACTTGGCCATCTTTGATCTGGATTTCAAAGTAGTCCTTCAGACAGGCTTTGCAATACACATGCCTGCACTCCAGAAAGTACATGCATTCACTACCCAGTTTCTCACAGAAACAGATATTGCACAGGAATAATTTACTATTGAAGCATTTCATCTGCTGAGCTTGATCAAAGTCCAAGATTTCCTGGATAAGACTTGACAATGATTCAACATCCTGAACAGCTCTCTCATCTACAGCTTCCTCTTGGTTTACATCAGATCCTGTGGCTCCTCCAAAATCTAGCTCTGTGTTGGAAGAGGCCTGAGCCATCCTTCTCTGTACTTTTTTCTGAGGATCCATCTTGAGTTCAAAAGGAGAAACAATATTCAGATACGCTAGGGTCTCTTCCTTAAGAAACTGCATCCAAGCAAACAGGACCACGCTGCCTCGGTGTTCTTCCCACAGGTTGTCTAAGTGCTTGCAGAGAGCAGAGAGCTAGGAGAAAGCACATAAGGATGCTGTGAGTCTGGAAAGATGACAACACCAACTCCTGATATTCCTTGAATCTTTTTAAATGCGTAAGTTAGGCCATTATACTTCCTTTTTTTGTTGTAGTTGTTCCATTGTGGGGCTTGAACTCAGGGCCTGGGCAATGTCCCTGCTCAAAGCTAGCACTTTACCACTTTACTACTTTGAGCCACAGCACCACTTCCACTTCCTGACATTTTTTTTTTACTGTGATAACCTATACTACAAAACAGTATCAAAGTTCAACGTTCTTACTAAAGTACTTTTTTTGTTTTTTTTTGGTTGGTGGTGGGGTCTGAACTCTAGGCCTGGACGCTGTCCCTGAGCTCTTCAGATCAAGGCTAGTTGCTCTACCACTTGAGCCACAGTACCACTTCCCACATTTTCTGTTTATGTGATGCTGAGGAATCGAACCCATGGCCTCGTGCATGCAAGGCAAGTACTCTACCGCTGAGCCACCTTCCCAACCCTATTTCTTTTCTTTCTTTTTTTTTTTTTCCCAGTCCTGAGGCTTAAACTCAGGGCCTACCCATTATGCCCTGAGCTTATTTTGCTCAAGGCTAGCATTCTACTACTTGAGCCAAATGCCACTTCCAGCATTTTTCCCTCTCTATGTGGTACTCAGGAATCAAACCTAGGGCTTCATGCATGCTAGGCAAGAACTCTACCACTAAGCCACATTCCCAGCCACCTCTAAAGTACTTCTTAAGGTATTTAGCAACAGGAGCTAGAATAAAATTCAAGCTCAGACACTAGAAGTTCCACAATGACAGGAGAAATGGCAAAACTCCCTAAACTGTTTTAACTAGATTTGCATTGGAGCTGCTTTCAGGGCTTTGTTCTATATCTTGTTTAAGCATTGTTCTATTTCTCATGTATGAGAAAGACACCTAGTTCTAAAATGAACTATTACTTTCTTTTCCTTTCGAAGTCCTAGACCTGCAGATACCGTGGAATAATGGTTAGAAAAAAAAATGGTTTAAAATACCATCTAGTGATAGAGCTCAGTGGTAGGGTGCTTTCTACCATGCATAAAGCCATGAGTTTGATCCCTAACACTTTGAGAAAAACAAAAGAACACCCAAGAAAGGACTAGTCAGTCTTTTCAATATATGGTACTGTGAAGTTGTACATCCACAAGCAGAAGAATGAAGTTAGACCCCTGTCTTTCACCAGTTACAAAAATAAACGCAGAATGAATTAAAAGACTTTAATAATGTAACACCTGAAATTATGAAACTACTAGAAGAAAGCACAAGAGAAATGCTTTGTCCATTGGAATGGACACAGATTTTTGGACACCATCCCAAAGGCATAGGAAACAGAAGCAAAAATAGACAAATGGTGTTACATCTTACTAATAAGTCTTCTGCACTGCAGAAGAAACAACCAAGTATAGAAACAATCTACAGAATGGGCCAAGTATTTACAATGTATACATTTGGTAAGGGGTTAAAATTCAGATAATAAGGAACCCAAAACTCAGTAGCAACCCTCACTCCATATAATCTTGACTTTAAAATAAGCAACAAGGGGTTGGAAGTACAATTCAGTGGGAATGCTTGTTTAGCATACAAAAGGCCTTGGGTTCAATCCCCAGTACCCTCTATCCCCCAAAAGGAGCAATAAACCTAAAAGACATTTCTCAAAAGAAGACATACAAATAGCTAACAAGGCACATGAGAAAATGTTCAATATTACTCATCAGGGAAATGCTATATCAAAACTACCTCATCCCACTAAGAATGGCTATAATAAAAGGCTAAATGCTGGCAAAGATACGGAGAAAAGGGAACACTTACATGGTGTTGGTAGGAATATATATATATATATATATATATATATATATATATATATATATATATATATAT
>NW_012267266.1:1552918-1584360 GCF_000151885.1 Dipodomys ordii
TATATATATATATATATATATATATATATATATGTCAATATAACCACTATGGGAAACACTTCAAAAAGTTAAAAACAAACTGGGTGCGAGTGGCTCACACTTGCAATCTTAGCTACTCAGGAGGCTGAGATCTGAGAATTGTGGTCAAAGCAAGCCTAGGCAGGAAAGTCCATGAGACTCTTATCTCCAATTAACCACCAGAAAACCGGAAGTGGAACTGTGGCTCAAAGTGGTAAAGCTCAGGGAACTGACAGCACCCAGGCCCTGAGTTCAAGCCCCACAACTGACAAAACTGAAAATTAAAAATTAAAAACAGAACCACAATATAACCTAGCTTTTACTCTACGTGTGTGTGTGTGTGTGTGTGTGTGTTCAATCCCATGTTTATTGTAGCACTATTCATTATTGCCAAGAAGTGAAACAACCTAAATTTCCATCAAAAGATGAAAGAATAATGAGGTACATGCACATGATGAATATTGATAAAAAAAATAAACCAGGCACAAAAAGACAAGTATTACATGATCATACTAATATATGTAATATTAAAAAGTTAATCTCAGGGCTGAGGTTGGTGGCATGTTTCTGAAATCCCAGTTATGTAAGAGGCAGAACAGGACATTCAAGGTTTGAGGCCAGCCCAGACAAAATGTTAGTGAGTCCCTAATCTCATCAGCCAATCTGGTTGTGATAGCATGCTCCTATAATCTCAGCTACTTGAGAGGGAGATGTAGGAGGATCACAGTCTAGGGCCTGTCCCTGGGAATAGCATAAGAACCTATCTAAAAAATAAACTAAAGCGAAAAAATGACAAGAGGTATCTCAGATGACAGAATGCTTTGCCTAGCTAACACAAAGCCCTGAGTTTAAAACCCAGTACCACCAAAAATCAAGATTAAAAATTTTAAAAATCAAGTGGATACAAGTTGGGAGTAGAATTGTGGTTGCCAAAACCTGGGGAGAGTAGGAGAGAAAACAGAATAAGAAAAAGTTGGTCAGTACATATTAAGTTACAGTTAGTTAAGCGCAAGAAGTCCTGGTATGTGATTGCAGAGTAGAGTGCCTATAAAAATAATAATGTATTATTAGCTGACAACCCAGCTCATGTTTTAGCCTGTACTCCTAGTTACTCAGGGGTATGATAACTGAGGATCACAGTTCAAAAGCAGCCCAAACAGAAAAAAAAATCAGTTAAACACTTCAATCCAGTTAACTAGTTAAAAGCCAGAACTGGAGGCATGGCTCAAGTGGTAGAGTGCCAACCTTGAGTGGAAAAAGCCAAACAAGAGCACATGGCCCTGAATTCAAGCCCCAGTACTGGTACCAAACAAATAATAACAAAACAAAACAAAAAAAACTAATAATGAACCATACATTTCAAAAAGCTTGACGGGGGCGGGGGGGGAGCCAGAAGAAAAGTTTTTGAATGTTTTCACCATAAAAAAAAGGTAAAATGGGGCTGGGAAGGTGGCTCAGTGCTTGCCTTGCATGCATGAGGCCCTGGGTTAGATTCCTCAGTACTACATAAATAGAAAAAGCCAGAAGTGGCGCTGTGGGCTCAAGCGGTCGAGCACTCGCCTTGAGCTGAAGAGCTGAGGGACAGCGCTTAGGCCGAGTTCAGGTCCACAACCAGCAAAAAAAAAAAAGGGTAAAATGTCTGAAGAGTAAGGTATGCTTACCCTGATGGTAAAAAAGCATTTGTTGTCCTGTCCTAAACATTGCAAAGTGTACACAGACAATACATACCCTATTTACCTCCAGAAAGATGTAAACATCCAAGTTTTAGATAACTTTCAGTCTCATCAAAGACTTAACTGAAGGAATCACTAGCTGAATTTAACCTCAAGAGTCCTTGTTATTCAGATTTACAAGCTATTTTTTTTACTGTGAATATGGGTTTACATCAGATTATATTACATCTGGGAAGCAGACTGAAATCTACTCTCACATAATTACCAGCCCTCCTGGTTTGGCTGCCACTGAGAAAGTACACTTCTCTAAACTAAACAACCAAAGTTAAATTATTTTGACTTTTTCTTTTAAAGTGTTCTGTTTCATTTGAAAGACAAACATAAGAGGATTTTCCATTAGAAATGTAAAATATTTGTAAGTAGAGCACAAGAATTATAAGCTGCTTTTCCTTTTAGGTAAATAACCAAAAATAAGCCTGCCAGCTGGCAAATAAATTTTGTAAATTTAAATAGCAAGTGAAAACCAACCATATTTTTCTGAAGTCCCTTGCTCTGTGTAGTGCTATTGACTAAGCCCTGCACAGACACTAATTTAGATACTTACTGATTAATAACTCATGCCTTTTCACATTTGCTTAAAGATGCTTATCAACCATACTTAGAGTATGCTTAAAACCTGAAAAATTTAATAAATACTTAAAGAGAAGTTCTGCTTATTCGTGTAAGCACCAAGTCCAATGATAAAATCCATTCTCTTCCATCCTTACTTCTCTACTCCCTTTCTTCCCCAAAGAAGCAGCAGGGTTCATGTAAACATGAATGGGGAGTTGGAGAGGAAAACAGCAAAGGTTACTGGGTTTGTATATTGGGGAAGAAAATAGAAAATACTGGAAAATTGAAACTGCTCCTAAATCCTATCTACTTACCCTAGTTCAGTGAATGACAGGTTCATGTGTCAATTTTACTATCAACAATGAAATTCATAAAGCCATGAAGTCAGGGTGTAGCATCCAACAAGAATTGGACCAAGGAGGAATATAAGAGACTAATTAAAATGTAGATTATATGTGTAAAAACTTGATATAAAGAGTCTTACTGTAGAGTCTTTAAGTTCTATTTCCTGCATGGGAAGTAGAAAATGTTTTTCTCTTCCATTTCTCCCTACTCTGCCCGTTATACTAGAATAAATCCTTGCTAAAACTTCAAAAAGAAAGAAAAGAGAGAAAGAAAGAAAGAGAGAAAGAGAAAGAAAGAAAGAAAGAAAGAAAGAAAGAAAGAAAGAAAGAAAGGAAGGAAGGAAGAATCCTACTGTAAGTTTAGCTGTAAAACATAAAATAATGAATCTTCTCCAACAGCCTACTAAAGACCAGAATTAAGTAGATGCTATAAAGTACAACCACATATCCAGTTAATCTGAACCTTTTTTGTGCATGTATGGGTACATACACACATGCATGGGTCATGAGTTTTACAGATAGGAAAAGGTGACACTGATCAAGATGCATTGTATTAATAAACTAACATGCTAAATTTAAACCCCTTTGTACAACTATCTAAAGATAATGAAAATATATATAAATACATTTTTAAAAATCAGTGGTTTCACTGTAAAACACTCTTGATATTCCTGGGCAATGAATTAGTTGCTTTGCATCTGTTGTTTCAGGTACAGATGCTACAAGGTAAAGGAACATTTTTGGTCAGCCATAGGGCTTGAACTCTAGGCTTGGGCACTGTCCTTGAGCTCTTCAGTTCAAGGCTAGCGCTCTACCACTTGAGCCACAGTGCCACTTCCAGCCTTTTCTGTTTATGTGGTGCTGAGGAATCAAACCCAGCGCCTCATGCATGAGGGACAAGCACTCTACCGCTGAGCCACCTTCCCAGCCCCGACCATTCCTTTCTATTCTATAGGTGATATCCTTTCTTTAGCTTAATATTCTTTAAAACTCACAATCTCAATTTCACAAAATAATTTATCTAAAAGGCAGGGAAATAAAAACCGTATGATCAAGCCAGATCTGCAGCTAATTTCTATACATATTAGTTGTAATCCCAAGACTTGGAAAACTTAGAAGGATCTCAAGTTCAATGCCAGCTTGGGCAATACAGCAAGACCTGTCTCTAAAAGATTACAACTATATAACACCAGACAACAATTATTTGTTACTAATGTAGACATTACCATGAAGAAAAGTATTTATTACATTTACACAGGGAATTTGTAACTATCTTAGCTCAATTTTCAGTTCTAATTCCAATTAAATCTTTCACTTACAGAATGGGTAAGACACAAGACAAAATATTGGAAATGAACTTTACAACTTGTGGGGGGAAGGAGTGAGGGTAGGGGAGGGAAGGGATATGGGAGAACAACAAGGGAGAGGGTTAACAATGCTCGACAAGAAATGTACTCATTGCCTTACTCATGTAACTGTAACCCCTCTGTACAGCAACTTTACAATAAAATAAAATTAAAAAAAAAGAATGGGTAAGAAACTAAGAAAAAGAGCAATATCAACATCTAAGGAAAATGAAGACCTGATAGTCTCCATTATGAAACAGATTAAATGGAAAACCAGAAAGAAAAGCAAAGAAACAGACTTGATTAAAAATTACTGCTACTGCAATTCATAGTGATTAAGCATTTCAGTTACTGCCTTTACTGTGTCAAGCATTTTCAGTTCATTAATATTAAAATTTATGAAGGCAAAGGGAAAAATTACAAAATCAAAGCCATTTATTCTTCATGCACTAAATTTAAGATCACCAAGTTAGTCTTCAATTACAGGTGATTCTGTAAGCTGCTACAAATGGATAGGAGAAAGTAAGTTTCAGGTCTACCTGAGTTGGTGACAGCCATTTGCCACTAAGTGTGAATGAAGGTGGGGAGGAAGATGGATAATCTGGTGGCAGTTCAAAGTTCAGCACAAGTGGAGGCAGAAAGCAAATGGTGTATTCAAAGCCACTATTCGGGAGACACTCATTTGAATTGCCTGAACCAAAAACAAAAATTAGAAAGGATCAACAATTGAGTGTCTGTTATTGTTGAGCAGTGCTCAAGAAAGACTTAATGCTTTAGGGGAGGGCATAAAAACCCTCCCCCAAAGCATTTTCTACTCCCTAATATTAACTTCGTAGCCACCACCTTAAAAAAAAATCTTGTAAGTTCTTGAAAAATCTATCAAGCACCATGAAATGTTTGAGAAGACAGACAACTTATTTTTGTATACCCTTCTCAGTACAAGTCCTAACAATGTATTGTTAGGAATACACAATGTTTTGTCTTGTTGTTGGCTTAGAGTAGATGATCAAAGACATAATTTAGAGAAAAAGATGTTTCTTTTTAATCAAACAACCTTTACTGACTTAGACTAGTATGTTCCAATACCTATGAATGCCAAATGGATTCCTATCATGCAGATATGACACAGCATATAACATGATCAAGGTTTCATCTGAATGGCCAGTTCTTTGCTCAATGCCTCTATAGCAGACACAGTTTTTAAACTAGCTTGTTATTATTCTATGGCATGCAAAAATGAATGTGTGAGAAATAGTGTTTGGTGCTTTATAGCTATACAGTATTAACAATTTGAGAACATGTGCATTGAAGTCTTAATTATATAAAAAGAAGTTTTGTTTCTCTGAAGCAAAAGGTCAGAGTAATAACATATGCCATCTGTTTATGGTAGCTGAAATGATTTTGTATTACACCGCATATCCATTTCATTTTCTCTTTGGTTTCTTTTTTTTAACTACTAATGACCCATGCCAATAAACTGCTAATTAGAAGAGTAGCTGCATGAAATATCTAAGATAATATCCTAATTTTGTGGGCAAAAGTCAGAATCAAATTGCCAATTGTTTACTTTGATTCTAACATTCTTTTAAAACTTGCACTAACTTTGCAATACTATCCTGTAATACTACTATCTATAAATGCAAAATGACCAAGAGTTTAGAGTACACTAGAAAACTGCAAATAGTTTTCTCTTAGAAAAATCTCTGTAAGAGAATATTGTTAACTAACCGCTCACAAATATCTTGAAATTCTGTGGCAAATCCAAATAGATCCTGGTTTCTCCACCTTGGACAGACTCTGCTTTTCTGAATTCATCTCCATCATAAATGCTTGCCAGAGCCAGCAATTCATCCTCCTGAGCTTCTCGATCTTCTGACGACATTTAACTTTCTAAGAAATTGAAGACAATAATTCAAATCAGTTAAGAATACAAAGGGCAGATTTGGGGGAAGTTTAATGGTACTGCTGCAAGGTACTAGTCAATACTGTCACTTCTTTGCTATACTATACTAAAATTGACAGTTCTATCTAGCATACTATTAGCTTTGGATTAAGACATCTTCACAATTAAAAATCTTTTTTTGAGACACTGTCTCATCTATAGCCCAGGATGATCTAGAACTTACTTATAGAGTAGGCTGACCTCCAACTCACAATCCTCTTGCCTAAGCCAACCAAGTGTTGGGATTACATGCACAAATCACATTCTAAAGGATGCTACAGGCACAGATGTTATATGTAAGAAAGTTAGATAAAGTGTAAGCAGTAATTTTAAATGTCATCAGATATAAGATGTTATCAACTTTAAGATGATTATTTTCAATAGCACTAAGAATAAAAACATGGCTGAGCACTAGTGGCTCATGCCTGTAATCCTAGCTACCCAGGAGGCTGAGATGTGAGAACTGCAGTTTGAAGCCAGCCTGGGTAGGAAAGTCCATGAAACTGTTATCTCCAATTAATCACCAAAAAGCTCGGAGTAAAGCTGAGGCTCAAGTGGTAGAGTGCTAGCTTTGAGCAGTAAAGCTCAGGGACAGCATCAGGACCTGAGTTTAAGCCCCAGGACAAGCAAAACAAAAGTGGGGGGTCAAAAAAAGAAAAGAATGAAAACATGATATAATAAAAATATGAATGCTTTTGTAAATGCAGTGACTGAAAAAAAGACAATTTCATCATTTAAAGAGATAACATAGCCGGGTGCTGGTGGCTCATGCCTGTAATCCTAGCTACTCAGGAGGCTGAGATCTGAGGATCATGGTTCAAAGCCACGGGCAGGAAAGACTGTGAGACTCCTATCTCCAATAAACCACCAGAAAACCAGAAGTGGCGCTGTAGCTCAAGTGGTAGCTCCTTGAGCTGAAGAGCTGAAGGATAGCGCCCAGGCCCAGAGTTCAAGCCCCACGACCGACCAAAAAAAAAAAAGAGATAACATATACATGAAAATCTATGAAACCTACCTTAATAAAACAAAAATATAGTTTAACATGGTAGCACATGCCTGTAACCCCAGAACTTGTAGTGCTTCCCTAAAATAGATGAAGGCCTGGGTTCGATTCCTCAGTACCACATAAAATGAAAAAACCACAAGTGTTACTGTGGTTCAAATGCAAGCCTTGAGCAAAAAGAAGCTCAGAACAGTGCCCAGGATCTGAGTTCAAGCCCAGACCAAAAAAAGGATAGAAAGTTCAAGGCCATCCTGTGCTACAGAACTAGACCCTGTATTTAAATTTTTTTAAATCACTCTGTTTATTAAAATGTTGAGACTGTAACTACAGTTGTTCCTCACAATTATCAACTTTAAGACTTGAAATGCACAGCTAGGTGCGCCTATAAGCCTAGCTATTCAGCAAGATTGGAGAAATGAGGTCTGGAGTTAGCTGGGGCAGATAAAGCTGAGCTGTATCCCCATTAACTAGCAAAAAGCCAAAGGTAGAGGCATGGCTCAAGTGGTAGAGCCAGTAGAAAGGGAGAGTTGAAGGCCTAGAGTCCAAATGTACAAAATTCAAAGTTTAGGGTATAGTTTTTCACCTTATACAATTTAAACAAATTCATTTAAAATGATTCCACATTCAAGGATGTGAGGGCGATCCGGCTGCGACATCTGTCACCTCATTGATCACCAGGGTTGATTCAGCTGCTCTGGCTGGCTAGGTGGGTGTCCCTTTCTCCTCCCTTACCACTTCAGCAGCTGCACTACCAGTCAAAGAGGACAACCATCCCTGATAGAAGAGGACCAGTCTTCAGTCAAGGGTATACGAGTAGCTGCACTCCCCTGCTAAAACCTCCAGACAAGCTCTCACAGTCAGAAAATATATTTTCCCCAGCACAAGTAAATGTCCCATTTTATGCTGCATGCCTGAGACACAGTAACATGTTCTACTTAAGTTAGTACCTGTTAATAACAACCAGAAGAAAAAGATATCAACACTGCAGTTCCGTTTGCAATTTGTACAAATCCCATTTATTCTCCAGCCTGTGGAGCTGAGACTGCTGAAGCTGGAGAAGAGGCCAAGATATGAGACTCATATTAGATACACTATGGAAATCCCACCATCTGCAGAGAAAAAACATGAAAAGTGGTGTTAGGACTCTCTCCAAATGTAAATTCTGAATTGCCATTCTACCACACCCTAACATATGGCTAATCTTAATCTACAGCTACATATGTCTCCCCTAAGACAGTCTGAGTCATGATTCAGAGTCATAGCTCTAGGTCAGAGACAGGCATGTTCCCAGCCATGATGGAGGCCTTCTTATCTGACAGTCTGCAGCCCTAGAACAGAGGAGCACCAAGGTCACAGGGAGGGCAGGACACCACACCCCAAAATAAACATCTCAGTTTTCCTCTTTTCCTCTTCTCTTTTTTTTTTTTTTTGGTGGAGGGGAGGGTGTCTAGTCGTGGGGCCTGAACTCTGGGCCTGGGCGCTGTCCCTCAGCAATTCAGCTCAAGGCTGGCCCTCTACCACTTGAGCCACAGCGCCACTTCCAGCTTTTTTTTCTTTTTGCTTATGTGGTGCTGAGGAATCGAATCCAGGGCCTCAGGCATACAAAGCAGGCACTCTACCACTGAGCCACCTTCCCAGCCCTCCCCTTCTGTTTCTTTTACTCCTTCATTTCCTACTTCCCTCCAGTTCTTACTTTTGTTCATAAATTAACCTAACCTGAGACACTCAAGGTTAGGTTAACTTTGATGACCGAATATTTTAAAGCAAAACAAACTTTTAAGTTTGATTCTAAAAGCTTTAGAGCCAGATTTCTACATTGGCATTTATGAGAAGGGGAAGTATGGAGGGTTGTGGAGTAATTATATACAAAACTATTGTATTCAATCATAAACTGCAAACTAGATTCTCACATTTGTGATTCTTAAATAAGCTAATAATGAGTAAATATGCAAAATCAATGCATATTTATTGAGTACCTACTGTGTACTGTAGTAGGTCCTTTCCCATTTACCTTCCTGAATTTTCAATCATTTTAACAAGTGGTAGTAGGTAGTGATAAAAGGTTAAGTTTTGCTGGGCAGGTGAGTCACACCTGTAATCACAGCTACTCAGGAGGCTGAGATTTGATTTTTTTTTTTTTGTCGGTCATGGGACTTGGAACTCTGGGCTTGGGCCCTATCCCTGCTCTCTTCAGCTACCTCTTGAGCCACAGCACCACTTCCGGTTTTCTAGTGGTTAATTGGAGATAAGAGTGTCTCGGACTTTTCTGCCCAGGTGGCTTTGAACTGTGACCCTCAGATCTCAGCCTCCTCAGTAGCTAGGATTACAGGCGAGAGCCACTGGCGCCTGGCTAGCAGGCTGAGATTTGAGAATGGAGGTTCAAAGCCAGCTGGGACAGGAAAGTCTGTGAGACTCTTATCTCAATTAACCACCAAAAATAGCAGAATGGAGCTGTGGCCCAAGTGGTAGAGTACAAGTCTTGAGCAAAAAAGCCCAGGAACAGGATTCAGGCCTTGAGTTCAAACAGGTATAAACACAATTAATTTTCTGTGTTAAAACATTTGCAGACAGTATGAGAGTTAATGGCTTTAAGTTAGCTATCTCCAACTTGTCTGAATATTGGATCTCCCAAGGAGCTACTTTTTAAGATCCTAATTCCTACCTCACATCCCAAGCAATTGTTTTTCAAGCTCTCCAGATCATTTTACTCTGTATCCAATATCTATACCAATCAATGTCTCCCTTGAACAGCTCTTCAAAACGATCGGGCTTCTGAAGCTGCCAGTGAGTTTAGTTTCCAGGTTGCACTTAGCTAGTATCTAGGTCCTTCTGATTCTACCCGCTCTAAATCCATTCCACAGACGCTACTCCAGACAACACTTTCCTATTAGACATCATGTCATTAAATTCCAGCCCAATTTTCCTAGTACACTTGCCATCTTGAATTGGGTTATGAAATTTGCACTTTCTATCCTGCTAGCCTACAAGTTTCTCAAGGGTGAGGGACTAATGAGTCTTTTCCATCTGCTTACTGTTCTCAGCATCTGGCTGCACCTTGCCTTTGACACCTGGAAATATTGTAACGGGGCCGGGGTGAAATGCAGTGCGCTGGAACACGCTAGAAGGAGGGGCCAGGCAGGTGCACTGTGTTCAGTAACCAGTCGCTATATAGGATCAGAAGCCGGACGTTGGGTAGGTTGTCACAGTAACAGTAAGAACAGTAACAATTAGCTCTTACCCAGGGTCAGACATGGTGCTAAGCCCTTTCCATGCACGAGACGAGGCTAAACATGCATTTACCACGCCCGGTTTCTTCATCCGTGCCACGGGAACAAGAATACAGCCTGACATGACTACAGTAGACGTTCAAATGTAATCTTAGCAGCTGCACACCGGAAGCCGCGCCCGCAGCGGGGGGAAGGCCCTCCCGGCCGGGAAGAGCCTGCTCCCGCTGCCCCGCTACCTCGGCGTGGACTCCGCCCTGGACTCCCCGCACGCCAGGGCGGTCGGCCTGGCCCGGGGCCGCACGGCGTGCGGCTCACCGCACCCCGCGCGGGCCCAAGTCCCGCTACCCGCCCGGCGCCGGCACCGTGGCCGCCCCGCGGGGCTTGGACCGCCCTCTTTCCCCGGCGCGCCGGGAGGAACCGGGCCGGGCTGCCGGCTCCGAGGATCCACGGACGGACCAGGCTCAGTCCGGCCGACCGTCTCGGCCTCGCGCGCCCACAGCGCTATAACGCTGCCCCCACTGTACCTTCCGGCCGTCCCGCCGGGCTGGGTCCTAAAGTTCCGCTCTCTGCGCCTGTCCGGAGCCCCCGCACCAACACTAGCCCGCCAGGCCTAGAGACTCCAGGCTCAAATCCGTGCACCGCCTCTTCCGTTCCAACAGCTGTCAGCTGAGAGGGGCGGATGCTGAGGGGCCGCCCCTGGGGCTGGGTAGCGCTATGCGCAGCCGCAGTGGCCATCATCTGCTCTCCATGCGCCCTCTGCAGGCCATAGGTGGAACCGTATGTGCGGCTCACCCTCACCGCTGCGAGGCGATGTACCCTTCTAGAGAATTTGATGCAAATGCAGGCTCTGGAGCACTGTGCCCAGGAAAGTATCTGGAGTCCCAAGCTTGGGGGAAGCACAACGGATGCGTGCAGTGGTACACGTCTGTCATCCCGTTGACAAAGGGAAACACAAAAAGAAGGTTGGCAGCCCCTGCTGGCCCCAAGCATACAACAAGACACTATCTCAAAAAATAACCCACATAAGGGGCTGGCAGAGTTCACGGAAGGAAGGAAGGATGGAGGGAACGAAGGGAGGGAACGAAGGGAGGGAGGGAGGGAGAAGGGAGGGTTGCATATCTATGTTTATGCCAAACAATAGAATCAACTGAAGTGTCCAGCAACAAATGAATGGATAAAGAGAATGTGATATATGTGTATTCTATAATATATTTTATTATATATTTCATTATATTACACAATATACATATTCCAATTGTGTAGATGGAAAGATGGATATAATGAAATACAGCCATAATGAAAAGTGGAATCATGGCATTTGCAGGAAAATGGATGCAGTTAGAGGACATCATATTGAGTGGAAAAGCCAAGATCAAAAAACAAAATATTGTATGTTTTCATTCATACATGGAAGCTAGATCTAAAAGATATACATACTAGTGGACATGTACATAGGTGTGTAAAAACATACATATATACTTATTTATATGGTTAAACATAGAACATGAATTAAACTAAGAGACTATTTAGGAGAAAGGAGGGGTAGGTACGAGGGCAGCATAGAAAAGCCAGGCACCAGTGGCTCCCACCTGTAATCCTAGTTACTCAGAAGGCTGAGCTCTGAGAATCAAGGTTCAAAGCCATCCCAGGCAGGAAAGTCTGATCTCCAATTAATCACCACAAAACTGGAAGTGGTGCTTTGGCTCAAAGTGGTAGCATGCTAGTCTTGAATGAAAAAGCTCAGGGACAGTTCCCAGGCCCTGAGTTCAAGCTCCATGACTGACAAAAACAAACAAACAAACAAAAAACAACTAAATGAAAACTGTTGACTATAGAGAGATGGAAGATTAGGGAAAGGGAGTCTTTTATTGGTGGGTAGGTACTAGGGGGAGGGGGCTGGTCTGGTAGAAAGAATAAAGAAGGTTGAACACTATTGAAACAAATTATTTACAACTGTGAAAATAGAATAACAAAACATGTTGGGGATGTTTTAGGGGGTGATGGGGAAAAGTAGAATGATAGAGATAGTGAGTGACTGAAATACAGTATAAACTGGATTGGGAGTGTAGCTCAGTGGAAGAGTTCTTGCTTGCTGAGCACTTAGGTCCTGAGTTTAGTCCCCAGCACCACAAAAAAAAGAAAGAAAAAAAGAAATATAGTGTAAATATGTGGATATGTAATAACAAAACCACCCCCTGTATAACTAACATAAGCTTTAAAGCTGGGTGCCAGTGGCTCACGCCTGTAATCCTAGCTACTCAGGAGGCTGAGATCTGAGGATCGCTGTTCAAAGCCAGCCTGGGCAGGAAAGTCCATGAAACTCATCTCCAATAAATCACCAGAAAACCAGAAGTGGTGCTGTAGCTCAAGTGGTAGAGCACTAGCCTTGAGCTGAAGAGCTGACGGACAGTGGTCAGGTCCAGAGTTCAAGCCCCACAATTGACAAAAAAAAAATTCAACCTTTGGAGACAGGAATAGGAAGCCCATGGTTTAAGGCCGACCTGAGCAAAAGTTAGCAAGACTCTGTCTCAACAATGAGCCAAATGTGGTAGTGCATGTCTATAATCCTACTTATTCAAGAAGCAGAAGTCAAAAAATTTCTGCCAGAATCAAGATCTCAGCTAAAAAATACAACTAAAATTAAAAGGACTAGGGGCATAGCTCAAGTGGTAGAGTGCTTGCCTACTAAGCACAAGATCCTGAATTCAATCTCCAGTGTCTCCCACCTTCCCCCACCAAAATAGGGAGATGTAGAGAAATTGGAACCTTCATATACAGCTGACTAGAATTTAAAATGCTAGAGCCATTTTGTTTTTGTTGTTGTTGTTTGTTTTGTTTTGTGCAAGTACTGGGGCTTGAACTCAGGGCCTCATACTCTTGCTTGGCTTTTTTTGCTCAAGTTGGTGCTTTACCACTTGAGCCACACTTCTGGCTTTTTGCTGGACAATTGGAGATAAGAGTCTCATGGACTTTCCTGCACAGGCTGGCTTTGAATCACAACCCTCATATCTCAGCCTCCTGAGTAGCTAGGATTACAGGCGTGAGCCACCGGCGCCTGGGTCCCCCATCACCTCACTCTAATAGTTAATGGTTCCTCAACAAGTTCAATGTAGAGTTACAATAATATTCAGCAATTCTACTCCTAAGTACATACCCAACAGAATTG
This sequence comes from Dipodomys ordii, assembly GCF_000151885.1. Classification (NCBI taxonomy): domain Eukaryota; kingdom Metazoa; phylum Chordata; class Mammalia; order Rodentia; family Heteromyidae; genus Dipodomys; species Dipodomys ordii. Next base: position 1,566,250 of record NW_012267266.1, read on the forward strand.
ATGTTCTTATGGAACATATGCCACACAAAAAGCTTGTATATGAATATTCCTAGCAGCAATACGTGCAAGAGCTCCAAAAGGAAAATGGGTTTTCAAAGTACCTTCTTAAAATAATTCAACTATTACCTCTATAATTCCACAATGTTTTCATCCACTTACAAAAAAACAAAGCTGGGTGTTGGTGGCTCATACCTGTAATCCTAGATACTCAAGTGGCTGATATCTGAGGGTCAAAATTTGAAGTCAGACCAGGAAAGAAAGCCCATGAGACTCTTACTTACAGTTAACTACCAAAAAAAAATCCAGAAATGGAGTTATGGCTCAAGTAGCTGAGTGTTAGCCTTCACCAAAAATGTTCAGAAACAGCAACTGGGCCCTGAGTTCAAGCCCCAGGACATACACACACACACACACACACACACACAAACACGCACACATGCACGCACACACATAAAATACCCATTAACAGCCCCTGCTTCAGCCCCCTGCCAACCACTAATTTACTCACTGTTGCTATGAAAACCCATTGGACTGTATACTTGTGTGTGTGTCTATACGCATGCTCACACACACACACTCACTCACACACACACACACACACACTGATACTCTGGCGTGAACCAGGCCCTCACGCTCTTGCTTATCTTTTTTGTTCAAGGCTGGCTCTCTACCACTTGAGCCACACCTCTACTTCCAGCTTTTTGCTTGTTAGTTGGCAGTAAGAGTCTCTTGGATTTGTCTGCCCAGGCTGGCTTTGATTCTCATATTTCAGACTGCTAAGTAGCTAGGATTACAGGTGTTAACTCACCAGCATCCAACCCTGCATTGTATACTTCTAAAAGGTTGCTTTTATCATATGTGAGTTATATCAATTCAGTTGGAAGGGGATACAAAGCATTGTTCTCAGAACTTGAATGGAATATAGAAACATTCCTATTTCTGGAAGCCTCAAACTGAAGGGCCTCTAACATTCTAAATTAGCTCCTGTGTCCTCCCCATTCTGTATTTCTTGTCCCAAAAATATAAGGTACAAAGCTTTAACTCCAACCCAAGCCTATAGGATTCTAGAGTTCTTATCTACCTGCCTTGAGGCAGGACCAGCTTCACAGGCCAGCAACCTGTGCAGTCACATAGAAGAGCCACATGCTTAGAAGGGCTCTGCTTTTGATTGATGTTGTGCTGTCGCCATCTTGAAGTTCTTCATAATTTATGAGCATGACACTCTGCATTTTTATTTTACCCTAGCAGCTGCAAATTATTTAAGCCAGTATTTACCTGGCTGCTGCAGAGAGACAACCTGAAAACCTAATCATCGCTCCTAATTTTCTATACTATAAATCTATTGTCATTGAAGAGAAAGGTAACTAGCCCTGAAACAGAAAGCAAAACCAGAAACATGCCCCTTAAAAATGCAAAGGGAGGAAGAAGAATCTCCAAAGCCATTCACCAATATTGGTATTCCTATTCAGCCAAAGGAATAAACCCAAGACCATAATGCCTGGCAACCCTACCTCAGGTGCTCAGAGAGCTGAGACCAGACATCTCCCAGAGACCTCTCAGATGCAAAAGTTATGGGGGCCAGGGGACTCATGAAGCAGCTCAGGAAAGTCTCACAAAGTTGAAAGCAGAAAGTGAATTGTGACATCATGCCATGACCTCATGGCAGAGGTCACAGGAAAGAAAGAAAAGAAGAGGGCATTTCAAAGCAGTATTCATAACTCAGAGGATGTTAAAGGTGAATTAAAATTTGTCTGGTTTTGAGGAAATAATTGGCTACAAAGAGTCCTTTTTTAATAAATTTTGTCTTTAAAGGGTGAACAAATGCAGCAGTGGTACACACTAATAAATTTTGCCTTTAGACTCTGAAAATTGCAGACTTTTATGTCTTTGGAGTTTTCTGTGTGTGCGTGTGTGTGTGTGTGAGAGAGAGAGAGAGAGAGACAGACAGACAGACAGACAGACAGACAGAGACAGATAGAGAGGCAGAGAGAGACAGAGACAGAGAGAGAGAAAATGTGTGCCTGGATAGTCTTTTAAGTTGAGCTTTTCTCTTATGCCCGGGACCCTATGACTTTGATAATATTTGACAGAGGAAGAAACTGAGGCATGACAAAGTGATATGAGCCAGGAATTAGTAGGATCAATTTCTCATAAGTCTGACCCTCTGCAGTAGCTTGTAAAAGAATTATAGTTTGCAGCAGCAAATACACACAGAGAAAAACAGTTCTGGCCTGGATAATTAAAAGAACCTAAGGGAATGACTATAAAGTTTAAGACATAGACAGGTTATAATGTGAATAAACAGAGAGAAAGAGACCAAATTCATCCCTTGTCCCCAGATAACAGGGCCTAATGCAAGAAGAGGATGACGTGTGTGCTACACCAGCAGTGAGGAAATCAGTCCGTGGACTAGAGAATAGGAACAAGGCACCAAGTAGGGCTTGTTAGTACAGAGGTCAACAGACCTTCCACTTTTCCCTGTCACAGGCACCCAGCAAGTATCCAGAGTCTAGTGAGCTTATCCTGTGTTCCCCAGTGGGCACAGCCTCCTTTTCAGTGGTCATCATTCACAAGTACCCCTAAGCTAAGCCCAAAGATACATAAAGTAACAGCAGTATGGAGAGGAGAACCCTGCCAAACTATTTTTTTTTTTTTGTCGGTCATGGGACTTGAACTCTGGGCCTGGGCGCTGTCCCTCAGCTCTTCAGCTGAAGGCGAGCGCTCTACCACTTGAGCTACAGCGCCACTTCTGGTTTTCTGGTGGTTTATTGGAGATAGGAGTCTCACGGTCTCTCCTGCCCGGGCTGGCTTTGAACCGCAATCCTCAGATCTCAGCCTCCTGAGTAGCTAGGATTACAGGCGTGAGCCACCGGCGCCCGGCCTGCCAAACTCTTAATATTCTGTATAGCGGTGAGTCCACACAGCACAGCACTACCAGTGATTCTTTCAGGTCACTTGCCATGATGTATTTGTCTTCCCAAGTAGATCTTAAAAGTTGCTGGGCACCAGTAGCTCATGCCTGTAATCTTAGCTAATCAGGAAGTTGAAATATGAGGATTTCGATTCAAAGCCAGCCTTGGCAGAGACTAACCAGCAAAAAGCTGGAAGTGGACGTGTGGCTCAAGTGGTAAAACCTCAGCCTTAAGCAGAAAAAGCTAAGCAAGAGTGTGAGGTCCTGAGTTCAAGAACCAATACTGGCACAGACATACACAAAATGTCTATTGTCATGTGGAAATCTGAAAACTCAGTGGATTGTTTAAATGGAGGTTTCATTCTACAAATGAAGCTTGCCAAGCTAGGACACTAAAAGCCAATTATAAATAATATGTATGGTGCTGGCCATGTCGCTTCAGAACTAAATGTTGTGTTTCCACTAAGTTAAACCTCACAGCAGCCTTACAGTCATCATCTTCATCATCATTATCCTGGTCACCATCACACTTATTTTAAAGCTACAGTAACTGGTCATAAAGAATAATACTGACTTGTCATTGTCTCACAGATTTTAAATTACAGAGCCAAGTTTTAAACGCAGGCCATCGGTGTGCCCCTACCATTAATTGCAATGCTATCCTGGGACCAAGTCAACACTTTTCTCCTGGTAAGTGATCAGTTACTTGAATTCCTAAGAAGGGAACAGACAGACCATTGGTGGGACCAGCTTCTCTGGTCAGTGCAGCCCAAACAACACTACAGGTCATCCCAGGGTGATGTAAAGACAGACCTTTACAAAGGCTGGAGGTGGCTGGCAGCTTAAAAACATTCTCTGTGCTTCTGATGTGAGGTAAGATTTGATTTACAATAATAGGCACAGAATGATCATGTTTATACTTGCAACCTGGCATTTTATTATTATTCCCCTGAATAACAGTGAAAAGAGTTTTGTAACCCCAAGGTAACATGGTTCTGTACGAAGGCAAGAGTGTGAGATTTAGCAATAGCTGCCATCATAAATCAGTGCACGGCTTTTCTCTCAGAGCTCGAGGCTCAACTCCTGGCTGTCATAAACTTGTGAAGGGAAGCCCCATGAGAATTTATGTAACGGTGGGAAGACTCATTTTCCTTCCTGCAAGAGCCTTTCTGAAGCAAGAAGAGAATTAGGCTGATTTGATTCTATAGGAAGAAGAAAAGACAAAACAAAAAAGAAAAGAAAAGAAACCCAAACCCATGGTTTAGAGGAAGGGAAAAATGTGGGTCAACTTGAGCTTACTTCCCTTGCCAGAAAATGTTGACCTTGTAAACAGTGAACATGCTGAATTCCACCAAATAAATGAGTGATTGGATGATGGGATGATTTAATGACTGAGTGTGAAGCAGGCTTCCTCTGGGGCGGTTCTTTCAGTGTGAGAACAATTCAATACTGGAATGACCCAGAAATGCTGAGTATATAACAAGGCCAATCAACAGAGGCAGCTTCTGAATATTCATGCACAGATGATGCGCCCAGTCAATATGTTTGATTTTGGTGTTTACTGATACAATTTCAACTTCACTGTGTAAACCAAAGTTTAGGCAGAGGTGGTGGGGGTGGGGAAAGAAGTGAGTTGAGAGCATATGTTATTTCTGAATCCCACAAGGAAGATTTATTGTTTATGAGGAATTCTAACTTAACTGGACACCCTGTATTATTATGTATTAAGTCTAAAGGCCTATATTTGAGCCAATAACACATTTTTCCCTTCCTCTAAACTATGTATTTGGGTTTCTTTTTTTTTTGCCCTTTTTTTCTTCCTATAAAATCAAATCAGCCTAATTCTCTTCTTGCTTCAGAAAGGCAAGGTTGAGGACATTTATCTAGGGGATATGCTTGTAGCCAGGAGTCAGAAGGAAGGAGAGTTCATGCCTTGCAATCTAGCTATTCGGGAGGCTGAGATATGAGAATACCTGTTCAAAGCCAGCCTGGGAAGAAAAGTCTGTGAGATTCCAATCTGCAATGAGCTAGTAAAATGCTGGAAATGGAGGGTGACTCAAGTTATAGAGTGCCAACCTTGAGGAGAAAAAGCTAAGCAAGAGCATGAGGTTCTGAGTTCAAAACTTACTACTGGACAGAAAAAAAATGGAAGGAAAGCAAAGGATGAGTCTAAAAAGTAGATAGAGGAATATGCACAAATATGGCAAGAGAACTAGGTGAGTACTCAAGGGTGTTGCAAGAGATGTGTTTATAATCCAGATCTGGTGATGTCCATTTTGGGGACTGATATGATGACCAAAGCCCAAAATAACCTTTAAAAATAACATCAAACTATTTTTTTTGAATGCAGAACTTCAGGTTTTCCAGACAAGTGTTCTACCACTTGAGCTATAAACCACAGCCCTAAAATAATATCACATACTTCATGACTTACTCATTCATTCTGGGGGATTCTTGGTGGGGGTGCTGGTCCTGGGGCTTAAACTCAGGGCATGGATGCTGTTCCTGAGGCTTACTGCTCAAAGCTAGTGCTATACCACATGAGCTACAGCTCTGCTTCCTCAACAGTTCATCACTAGCCACCTTTCTTTGCAGCCTCTGTTTTCTCTAGAGTAGCCCTCTTCATAATTTCTTCAACTTTTAGCAACTCCCCTCCTTTCATCTATTTTTTTTTCTTTTGTCAGTACTGGAGTTTTGAAATCAGGCCTAACACTTGTTAAGCAAGTGACCTACCATTAAGCCATGTTTCCAACCCTTCATCTTTTTAAAAAAAATTTCATTGTCTAGATTAATTTAGCAACTCTTTCCTGCCAAAAGTTCCAACCAACTTCTCCAAACCTGCCCAAATGGTCTAAAAGATGAGGGCTTTCAGAAGGAAGGAAAATTGATCTGGAAATTGAGGAATAGTCTTTAGTCGGCTGGGAAAGAAAAAATGATGAAATTACCTTATCCCCTGGTAATTTGCAAAACTTTCCCAGTGATGCTGATAGCCCCTTTTGAGAATGATTGTGATTAATCGAGACAGAAAGCCTTTTCATTTCTTGAAAAGTCCTATTTTTTATGGAAAGTTTCTCACAAAATGCATTCTTCTTTCTGCACCACACCCAGAAAGCAGTGTCATTGTAGAAGTGGCCATCTCCTGTCCCAACTAAGTTCACCAATGGCTGTACCGGAAGCAGATGACCCAGAACATTGAGCTAAATACCCTGTGAAGATTCCTGGCCAGATTGGCTCTAACTTCAACAAGGTAAGGCTGAAGAAGGAGGGTGAATGTGAATGTTCTGGACACCTTCCCCAAAGGAATGCCCTTGAGGATGTTGCTTCTCAGCCTTGGTGGTGCTATGGCAGCTGCTGGGCAGATCCAGAAGGACCCAGCCCAGAAGACCCATGATTTGGGTTGTATACCCATCCTAGCAAGACACTGGTAGTATATTATCTTAGCCTTCATCCAGCTGGCCTGTGAATCTCCCAAGGGGAAGAGTTGCAGTCTGATGTTCTTAGTCCCAATGGTTCCTCAAGATTTTAAACAGTTTGCCTGGACACCAATAGCTCACACCAGTAATCCTTAGCTACTCATGAGGCTGAGTTTTGAGGACCGCTATTCAAAACTAGTCTGGACAGAACAGTCGAAAAGACTCAACTCCAATTAGCTAGCAAAAAGTTCAGAACGGAAGGTGTGGCTCGAGTGGTAGACCCCAGCTGGGAGTAGAAAAAGCCAAGCCAGAGTGTGAGATCCTAAGTTCAAGCCCCAATACTGTCACACACATACACACACACACACACACACACACACACACACACACACACACACACCAAGCATTTTGTTTTGTTTTGTTTTTGACAGCACTGGGCCTTGAACTCAGGTCCTCAAGTTTGATGGGCAAGTACTCTACTACTTGAGCTGTGCTCCCAACCCTGATTCCAAGTATTTTGAGGAGATTCTCTCAACTCTCACCCTCCTTACCTCACCTCTATGGCCAGAGATTCACCTCAAGCTTGAAAGTAAGCAAAAGCTCAAGCAACAATCCTAATCTACCCTCTTTTTTAACATATCTTGCACTTTAGGGAGGAGGTGCATTTGCTCCTCCAAACCTGTTTTCAAAACTGAGGAAAATAACAAACTCGAGTGACAGCCCCATTCACCCTTGACATTTGTTTGCTAATGGTCAGCTGATGACTATAGCCCAAAGGGGAGAGAGAAAATGACTAAGTCTAGTGCCTTGTTTGCTAGTTTTGAAGTCTTGAAGGAGTGGCTTAGCTTCATGCCCCAATATGAATGAAACAAACACAACAACACAAAAATTCTACACATGAAAAGTTAGGCTCGGTGGGGCATACTTGTAATCCCAGTGTTTGAAGGCTAAGGAAGGAAGATCCAAAATTGACTGGGATGATTCCTGGATTGACTGGAAAACATAGAGACCTTGTTTCAAAAATGAAACCCACATTCACAATCCAAATTTAAATGGTCTCGTGACCTGTTCTCATTTGTTTGTATCCACAGTTTTAACACACATGTGTGTACCCACACATACATTATTTTATTATGCATAATTATTATATGTATTATATATCCCATAACGAGTTATACATATACGTTCATTACATATACATGTAATGTCTTTTCAAGAATAAACGTCACAGGTAAAATCATCAACTCTATTTGTCCCTTCTGGGGCATTAGTCCACATTAGATTTTCAACTAAAAGGTACTGTTTGTCATGTGAGTATAACTTCTTTCTTTGTGTTCTTTGGCGCATCACTGTTTTATGAATTTTCCTGTCCTGGTAGCTAGCCCCTGCTCGGTGCATCTGTGTCATTTTCTCTGCCTTTGGCCACCAGATGGCATTCTGGAAACATTCCCACCACTAGTGTGTTCTGCACCCAAGCTCCTTTGCAGGACTCTCAGCTGCTCCCCTCCCTTCTCTCTGCTCCCTTCCAGTTCATTTAACAGAATGAAGCCCAAAGGGCTTTCCAGAGAACAACTCTGCCTGTTCTTGGTCCAGTTTCCCAACTCTTCCTGCTCAGCTTCTTCAGTGACACAAGAGAACATGGGAAAGCATGCAGGACAAGTCCTGGCACATCACTGCTGTGAGCCTTTCTAAAGTTCCTCAGGGCAGGCATCAAATCCTTATCTGGTGTTCCTCCACATCTGATGAGCCCTGCTCTGTTCCCAGTCCCATCTTCCTCCTTCCCACTTTACCACATGGGTCCTCCTGAAGTATTGCAAGGAGCCAGCTTGCTTACCTCAGAGCCTTTGACCACTCTGCTCCTTCCACCTGCTTTGCCTCTTCCCTATGGCTAACTCTCCTATCCATTGTGATTCAAAAAGCACCATCATGAGGTGCTCCCCTAACACCCCAGGCCTACAGCACTAGGCTCATTCCTTTCATTTCCCCAACCCTGCCTTAGATCACAAGCTCCCTGCTAAGCAACATACCAGGACTGATGAAAGTCAGTGTGGGGTCATTTGGGTGGATTTTGTTGTTGTTGTTGTTGTTTATTGTGGTTTCCTTTGGAGAAGCAGGTTGGTGAAAGAATTTATAAAGACAAGAGAATAGAAGAAACAAAGGCTAATCATTAGGATGATATGAAAGAAAAATGGCAGGCAGATAAATAAAGGAGCATAGTGCTGCTGCTGCTGCATCAATATGAGTCTGGGGACAAGCTTTTATGGGGTCATTGGGACTTTACTGATTGGTTATCTTCCTTCTCATGGCCCATTGAAAGGCTTCTCTCTCTCTCTCATTTTTTTTTTTTGAGCATGGTTTGAACATCTTACGTGTGAGAACATCTTGAAAGCTCAGTCTTCACGTCTACATTCTGTCTGGTCCATTTTGCACATCTGACTTATTTTTGCCTCTCAATGGCCTGTTTTTTGGTTTTCTGTTTTTCTTTTCATTTTCAGCTTGGATCACCTCCACACTCCTCTTAACCCTTGATCTTCTTAAATGGGGTCTTCTCCAGAGCTGTTACATGGGTTGGCTGTCATCAGAAGGTAAGGTGTCCCTATTATGTCCCTGAACTCTGAGCGATCCCTTGGGCTCTCTTTTGGGGTGCAGCAGCAGCTTTTCCACTTTGATCTGAGGTAAAGTAAGCATCATTCCTGGTCAAGGAATCAGAGGAAATAGTGCAGGCGAATAAATGCACACCATCTTCACAATCACATTTGAGACATAAAACCTGGAAGTCACTGAAAGGGAAAACCTTATCCCCCTGGGCTGAGCAGTGTCTTCAGGTCCTGCACTGAAGCCTTAATACACATCATCTCATTTGGCATCACCATAACCTCATGGTACGAGTGGCAGCGTGTTCTCAGAGAGGAACACTGAGGTGCTGAGAGGGAAGACATCTGTGTAATCTCTCAGAGTTTCAGGATCTGGTGTCCCCCAAGCTGTGCCATAGAAGATGGCCCCATACATTCAGCTCTCTTGCTATGGCTTACTCATTAAATGAGATGGCTGTGGAATCTAAGAAGACAGTGGGAAGGCAGGATGTTAGCAAAAGTAAGATTAATAGACTTGGCCAGAGAACCACGCAGACAACCAGGTACATAGAACAAAGAAAGGTTTATTGTCAGGAGAGGGGGGCCGGCAAGACTCCTCACAAGGGAGGCATGAGAAGAAGCACCAGCTATTGTCTGGGGTGACCTATATAACCTAGGAGGTTTAGGAGGGGCTAGAAGGGGCTAGGAGGTGGAGAACCTGGTGTGGGCCAGGGGCTTCATTATGGCGGACTGGGATTTATGGCTGCCATCCAAGTAGTAGATAAGGGTCCTGCAGCTGTCCAGATGTGAAGGTCACTCTAAGGGTCTCTTGTTGCCTTATATGGTGATAGCTGTCCCAGAGAAGTGCCATCCCAAGGTAAAGAGGGCTGAAAGTTGATTATTTACTGCCTTTTCTACATGGGCCTGGTATTGCCTAGAAAGGGGGCAAGCTAAGCTGTGGAGAAGGGAAGGAGAGGACTAAGCTAGAGGAAGGGACTCATTTCGCTAACAGAGGAATTTACATGGCTGTGCCTTGGCCATCTTAGTCCTATAGCAGTGGGCTTCCATCCCAACTAGCCCTGACTGGTGTCACTTGTGTCCAAATGGGGCACCTCTGGTCCCAAGGACTCAGCTACAAATACTCAGACAGGAGAAGTTGACCTTAATTCCTATCACTTCAAGTGCTTGACACATCTCTAGAATCCCCTTGAGGTGGAGTAAAAGACTGGAAAACTATTAAGGGCAATATGTTTAAGAGGAAAATGAAAAACAGCAAGGCTTCTGGTGAAAAACCACAAGGATGCTGGTGCTGGTGGCTCACATCTATAATCCTAGCTACTCAGGAAGGTAAGATTTGAGGATTTTGGTTCAAAGCCAGCCTGAGCAAGAAAGTCTGTAAGACTCTATTTCCAAATGACCAGAAAAAAACCACAAGTGGAACTGTGGCTCCAGTGGTAGAACACCAGCCCCGAGGAAAAAAAAAAAAAACAACTGGAGTTCAGGGCTGGGAAGGTGGCTTAGTGGTAGAGCGCTTGCCTTGCATGCATGAGGCCCTGGGTTCGATTCTTCAGCACCACATAAGCAGAAAAAGCTGGAAGTGGCGCTGTGGCTCAAGTGGTAGAGCGCTAGCCTTGAGCTGAAGAGCTGAGGGACAGTGCCCAGGCCCAGAGTTCAGGCCCACAACCGACAAAAAAAAAACCCAAAAAACAAAAAAAAACTGGAGTTCAAACCCCAAGAATGGAAGAGGAAGAAAGAGAGAGGGAGAGAGAGAGAGAGAGAGAGAGAGAGAGAGAGAGAGGAGAGAAGGAAAGAGAACAAGAGAAAAGAAAAGAAAAGGTAACAGGGCCAATTCAAAGGCCGCCCCAGCAAACTGCTACTTGCCTCCTTGGAGTTCACCTATGTGAGGAGGTGGATGGGAGGAAGAACACACCTGAAAATAGGGGCAGGGTGGAGGGGCAGCAAGGGAGAGCTGTTGTTTGCAGGATTCCACAAACAGAAGTGGGGAGAGACAAGAATTGCAGGAAGGGAGGGAAAGACGGATGAAAGGGAGAGGAAGATGTAGGAGAAGGAAATGCACAGTCTCCTAGACCAAGGAGCAGAGGCTGGGGATTCCCCAGACAGGGACTCAGGCTAGACCAGATGCAGAGAACAATGGACCCCAAGGATGGAGCCAGAAGGGGAGGGGCAGGGGAGCCACACAGTCCTTGAAGTTGGCAAAGGCTACTGCACCCTCCTGGGTCAAGGTGGCCCATATGCTAATGTAAAAGCCAAGACAGCCGCATACAGAACACTCCCCAACACTGGGGTTAAATGCTTATGATTCAGCGTCATTTTATTTCATCCTCTCCATTTCCTGCAGAGAGGGCTGATCCTAGCTCTCACTGAGGAGGTAACGGAGGCAGATTGAGTGACTGGTCCCAGATGACTAGCTAGTAAGTTACCCAGTAAGGATTTGAAGCCAGGTAGTTTAACTCTGATTGCTTTCATTACAGCTGCTTCCCAGTGAGACAAACAGATGTGACCAAAGTAGAGCAAAGACTAAGAGGCAAATAGCATTAAAAAAAAGTAAGAACTAGGAGGAAGAAGAATAGGAGTATGGGGGGGGCGGCAGGAAGAGAGGGGGTGGGAGACAGGGAAGGGGAGAGAGTCTAGGAACCTGACTTGCTTAGAAGGACATCAGTCCATGTGTGGGAAGGCAGAGGTTTAAGTTCTCAGCTCCCAGAGGCTCCCTCCCCTCCAGGGCTTCTCTCTTGGCTGCTTCGCTCTGTGGACAGCACCTTCCCTTCCGGCCTGTCCCTAGAGCCTTGTCCCCCTGAGTAGCAAGCCCCTAGGCCTCACAGGAAATGCTCTTTCCCTAATTGGCATTGAAATTCACAGCCCTCCCTTTTCCTGTAGGTGGGGTTTCCATAGGAAAAAGCTGCTTCTCTGTTTCCCCAGCCTTAACTGTTTAGAAGTCCGATCCCCACATCCTGCTTTACTAGGTCAAGTCTCTCTTGGGCCAGGGCTAGTCTTGTCATTGCAGCTGGTGCTGCTGGGCAGGAAAGCTCTTCTGGCAATTGTAATTCATCGGTACTTAAGACCTCTCAGATCACTTCTAACCAACATGGCCTTGCCTGGGAATTCTGCTTCTTTCACTATCTTCTAACTATGGGACAAGGTTGTGCCAGCACGTCGGGGGACAAGAGAACAGGGCTAATCAAGCCATCCAGGAAACATTGGAGGACTTATTCAGCTTTGGAAGCACTCGATTGGTTCCTGAAACTCACCCACTCTGGTGGTAAGCACGATGTTACTTCTGCAACTTCTGCTGGGGCTCTTGGGGTCAGGTGGGTACTTATTCCTTTCAGGGGATTGTCAAGAGGTGAGCACTCTCACGGTGAAATACCAAGTGATGGAGGAAGTGCCATCTGGCACCGTGATAGGGAGGCTGTCCCAGGAGCTGGGCTGGGATGAGAGGCGTGGGCAGACTGCGGCTGCCTTCCAGGTCTTGCAGCTGCCTAAAGTGCTCCCCATTCAGGTGGATGCTGAGGATGGCTTGCTCAGCACAGGGAGGCGGCTGGATCGGGAGCAGCTATGCCAACAGCGAGATCCTTGCTTGGTTTCCTTTGATGTGCTTGCCGCGGGGGATCTGGCTCTCATCCATGTAGAAATCCACGTGCTGGATATCAATGACCACCAGCCACAGTTTCCCAAAAGCAAACAAGAGCTGGAAATCTCTGAGAGTGCTTCTCTGCACACGCGGATCCCCCTAGACAGAGCTCTTGACCCAGACACTGGCCCAAATAGCCTCCACTCCTATACACTGTCTCCCAGTGATCACTTTGCCCTTGATGTCATTGTGGGGCCTGATGAGACAAAGCATGCAGAACTGGTGGTGGTGAAGGAGCTGGACAGGGAGGTCCACTCATTTTTTGACCTGGTATTGACTGCCTATGATAATGGAAGCCCTCCCAAGTCAGGCACCAGCTTGGTCAAGGTTAATGTCCTGGATTCCAATGACAACAGTCCTGTATTTGCTGAGAGCTCACTGGCACTAGAAATCCAAGAAGACGCTGCCCCTGGCACCCTCCTCATAAACTTGACAGCCACAGACCCTGACCAAGGCCCCAATGGGGAAGTAGAGTTCTTCTTCAGCAAGCACGTGCCCCCAGAGGTGCTACATACCTTCAGTGTAGATACCAAGACTGGCCAGGTCATTCTGCGCCAACCTCTAGACTATGAGAAGAACCCTGCCTATGAAGTGGATGTCCAGGCGAGGGACCTGGGTCCCAATCCCATCCCCGCCCATTGCAAAGTCCTCATCAAAGTACTGGATGTCAATGACAACACCCCAAGCATCCACGTCACGTGGGCCTCCCAGCCATCACTGGTGTCAGAAGCTCTTCCCAAAGACAGTTTCATTGCTCTTGTTTCAGTGGATGACTTAGACTCAGGAAACAATGGTCTGGTCTATTGTTGGCTGAGTCAGGATTTGGGCCACTTTAGGCTGAAAAGGACTAATGGCAACATCTACATGTTGCTAACCAATTCCACACTAGACAGAGAGCAGTGGCCTGAATATACCCTCACTCTGCTAGCCCAAGACCAAGGAGTCCAATCCCTAACAGCCAAGAAACAGCTCAGCATTCAGATCAGTGATGTCAACGACAATGCACCTGTGTTTGAAAAGAGCCGGTATGAGGTCTCCACTCAGGAAAACAATCCACCTTCTCTTCACCTCATCACCATCCAGGCTCATGATGCAGACTTGGGCATTAATGGAAAAGTTTCATATCGCATCCAGGACTCTCCAGTGTCTCACTTCATAGCTATTGATTCTGAAACAGGAGAGGTCACTGTGCAGAGGTCACTGGACTATGAAGAAATGGCCAACTTTGAGTTCTGGGTCATAGCAGAGGACGAGGGGCAACCCCAGCTTGCATCCAGCATCTCTGTGTGGGTCAGCCTCTTGGATGCCAATGATAATGCCCCAGAAGTGATTCAGCCTGTGCTCAGCCATGGAAAAGCCACCCTCTCTGTGCTTGTTAATGCCTCCACGGGTCACCTCCTGGTGCCCATTGAGATTCCTAATGGTGTGGGTCCAGCAGAGACTGGAGCGCAGTCACTGGCCACACACAGCTCTCGGCCATTCCTTTTGGTGACTGTTGTTGCAAGAGACGCAGACTCGGGAACAAATGGAAAGCTCTTGTACCACATTCAACGTGGGAATGAAGGCCACCTCTTTGTCCTCAGCCCTGACCTGGGACAGCTGTTCATCAACGTCACCAACGCCAGCAGCCTCATTGGGAGTGAGAGGGAGCTGGAGATTGTTGTGGAGGACCAGGGCAGCCCCCCCTTGCAGACTCGAGCCTTGTTGAGAGTTGTGTTCATCACCAGTGTAGACCACCTGAGAGACTCTGCCAATGAGCCTAGGATCCTGAGCACATCGGTGCTGACCATGATTTGCCTGGCTGTACTGCTTGCCATCTTTGGTTTGCCCTTAGCTCTGTTCATGTTTATCTGCCGGACGGAGAAGAAAGACAATAGGGCCTACAACTGTCGGGAAGCGGAGTCTACCTACCGCCACCAGCCCAAGAGGCCCCAGAAACACATTCAGAAGGCGGATATCCATCTGGTTCCTGTGCTCAGGGAGCAGGTGAGTGAGGTTGATGAAGTTGGGCAGTCCCACAAAGATGCAGGCAAAGAAGCAATGGTGGAAGCAGGCTGGGACCACTGCCTGCAGGCCCCATTCCATCTCACACCTACCCTGTACAGGACCCTGCGTAACCAGGGCAACCAGGGAGTACAGGCAGAGAGCCAAGAGGTGTTGCAGGATACTGTCAACCTCCTTTTCAATCATCCCAGGCAGAGGAATGCCTCCCGGGAGAACTTGAACCTTCCTGAGTCCCCACCTGCCCCAGGCCAGCCCCGTACCCGACCCCTGAAGGTTCCTGGCAGCCCCATAGGACGGCCGGCTGGAGACCAGAGCTTCGAGGAGGCCTCACTGAGCCCACCAGCATCTTCTGCAACCCTGAGGAGGCAACGGAATCTCAATGGCAAAGTGTCCCCTGAGAAGGAATCGGGCCCCCACCAGATCCTGAGAAGCCTGGTCCGACTGTCTGTGGCTGCCTTTGCGGAGCGAAATCCTGTGGAGGAGCTCACTGTGGATTCTCCACCTGTTCAGGTATCTCAGCTCTAGCCCACCTCTAGGCTGCCACGGATAGCATCAGTACCCTCCCCCCATTGTGTTCCCCACATTCCTTACACTCATTCTTAGGCTCAACTTCCTGGAGTAACAATGGCTTCAGGGACAGCACTAGGGTCAGTAGATGTGAGTTGTGTGACCCTGGGCTAGTACCTTACTGTCTCTGAGCCTTAGTTTCCTTAAAGGTAAAACTGAAGCAATAGTAAGAATATCTGACCCATAGAGTTGTCTTGAGTGTTTGATCTGTTCATACTTATCAGTGACCCACAGGAAAGTCATTCTGCTTCTCTGTTGAAGGTGTCTACCTCCCAAATTTGCTTAAGATAAAATAAGGCAAGTTCAAGGCTAGCAAGATCCTGTCTAAAGAAAAAAAGATAAAATGAGTCATTGTACTAAATCATGTAGAAGAGTGTGTGGCACACAGTGCTGGTCTAACTATCCTTTCTGTAAAGTACTTCTCTGTCCCTTCACTCCACCTGCTCTCATCTCAGCTAGGCAACCTCCCTGTAAAACACGCCAGCCTTGGCATCACTGTCCCCAAGTTCAGGGGCCCTACTTAACATGTCTGAGACCCCAAAGCTTATTGACTAGGACTATAGGATGGGATAGCAGAAACAACCTTAGAAAAGGACAGTTAGGCAGAACAGAGCTCAAATGTCAACACAGCCATTAGGAGCCAGGAGACCTTAAGCAGGTCCTTTAACAACTGAGCCTAACTGTATTTTTATCTACAAAGTGAGGTTACAATAAGAAACTCACCCTGCATCTACTTCCCTGGGGAGGAGGGGTGAAGATTCAATGGGATGATGAATGATGACAAACTGTCTATTGATTGGCTAGACAGCAATGGGGCATCTTAGGGATGATGCCTGACTTTACATCTCTATCTGCTTCTCTGAACTGCAAGTGATTTTGCTGTGTCCATTTACCCACTCGAGGCACATTTCTGTTTGGCTAGATCATCAGTTCGGTTTTCCTGTGGAGCAAGGAGACAGCTTCCCCCTCCTCCTGCTTCACAGGAAGCCACCTGGACATGGCCCAGATGTTCTCCTGCCCCAGGGCTCCCTGTAAACCTGGGGGCTGCCCAGAACCAAATATCCATTCATTCAGCCATCCATTCATTCATCAAATGCCCTTTTGGTAAACATTTCTTACCAAACACTGCTGGCTGCTTGTGGACAGGACAGCAGGAAATATGGATGGCATTACTAGAAGGATGGAAGGAAAGGTGCCCTTTGGAATCAGCTTTAGGATACGAGAATAAAATGTCCAATGCTTGTATCTTCCCAGCTGCACAAAACCCCTGTGGAGTCAGATCTGAGTTCAAGTTCCAGTCCTAATTGTTGAGTAGCCTTGTTGAGACTCAGATTCCACCCCTGTAAAATGAGTGTGATGGGGGCTGGGAATGTGGCTTAGTGGTAGGGTGCTTGCCTAGCATGCATAAAGCCCTGGGTTCCATTCCTCGGTACCACATAAGCAAAATAAAGCCAGAAGAAGCTTAAGTGGTAGAATATTAGCCTTGAGCAAAAGCAGCTCAGGGACAGAGCACAGACCCTGAGTTCACGTCCCACGACTGGTTAAAAAAAAATGAGTATGATGATATCTCCTCCTTTGGGTTACTCTAATAATTGAGTGAGATGATATAACACTAGACCCTTATTATTTCGCACGAATTCTTTTACTAAGTGACTTATATACGTCAGCTCATTTAAACTTCATATCATGTTGTGGGTATTATTATTGTTATCATCATTACTATTATTTTGTAGAACTAGAGGATGAGCCCAGGACCACCCATATACTAAGCAAACATTGAGCTATATCCTCAGACCATTATTCCCTTTTTTACTATTGAGGAAACTAAGATTTAGACTGCTTAAGTAATTCTTCAGGTCCACAAAAATGGGGAAAAGGACAGGAGCAGATTTAGAATGTGAATCTGAGTCTGACTCCAGAATCTTGGCTCTCTCTGTGAAGTGGCCCTGCATGACGACACATAGCACAAGGTCTAGAGAACAGGATGTGTGGGCTGAGTATCACTTGGACAAAGGGCAGCAGATGCCATATGAGTCTGGGCTGGGTAGTGGGATCTGCCTTAATGCAGGTCATGAGGCCCTGACCCACCTAAAGTAGTCACAGGGAAACCCCACCCAGTCCTGGCTACCTCCTCTTCTAGCTTTCCTGTGAAAATGGTACCTCTGAGCCTCTCAGAAACTGGAAGCAGCCTTCCTAGGAGTAACAAGCCAATTTCCTTGCATTTGCAGAGGACTTAAAATCTTTCCAAAGCATTTCATGAATGTGACAAAGCTATGAAGAAGATTAGCCTCACTTTAGAGAAGAGCAATTACAGAACCGAGGTCTGAATAGCTCTAAAGCCTGCCTGATGTTGTCCAACCAAGTAGAAATGATCATAAACTAGAATTCAGCTTCCCAAGATGGCTGCTTTTCCTTCAAGGCCCCATAGGTCTGATTCTGACCTCTCACCTGATCCTGTTTCCCCTTCTCCATGCTTTCTGAAACTCTGCCATCTTCCCAATTTTTCAGTGCCTCTGCCTGAAAATTTTGCCCAGACCCTCCCTCTCTGGCTGAACTTTGGAGCCACTGGGTCTCAGTAGAGGTGCCTGGCAGGTAGTGGGAATTTTTTAAAATGTTTTAAAATATATGAAAGCTGGGTGAAGTGGTACCTGTCTGTAGTTACAGCTACTTGGAAGCTGAAGTAGGATTGCCTGAGTCCAAGAATCTGAGGGCCAGCATGGGCAATATAGCAAAATCCTATCTTAAAAGAAAATAGAGCTGAGTGCCAGTGGCTCATACCTGTAATCCTAGATACTCAGGAGGGTAAGACCTGAGGATTGTGGTTCAAAGCCATCCTGGCAGAAAAATCTCTTAAAAAAAAAAAAAAGAAAAGAAAGAAAGAGAGGCTGGAAGTGGAGCTGTGGCTCAAGTGCTAGAGCACTAGCCTTGAGCACAAAAGTTCAAGGACAGTGCCTAGGCCTTGAATTCAAGCTCCAGGATAGGCACAACACACAC
>NW_012267266.1:1584410-1636939 GCF_000151885.1 Dipodomys ordii
ACACACACACACACACACACACACACACACACACACACACACACACACACACACACACACACACACACACACACACACACACACACACACACAGAAATGTGGTTCAAGTAGTAGAATACTTGCCTTGAGCAAAAAAAGCTAAGGGATAGTGTCCAGGCCCTGCATTCAAGCTCCAGTTCTGGCACAAACAAAAAAAATAAAATTAAGTAAATAAAGAGATTTTTCAATATCTTCCTGCTTGAACTGGGTTGGAGACCTTACTTCCTATTGACTCCATCCTCGGATGCCAGCACCTCTCTGAGGATGGGGTCAATAGGAAGAGTTTGAGGAACACTCAGATGTAGTCTTTCTGTCAAACCACTCTTCCCAGCCTTCCTGATAATCCATGAGCTGAGAAAGTTCTCCTTCTCACTCCTAGTCCCACAGCAAGTGCCATACCCAGCACAAGCAAGCAATTTGTTATAAGCTTGCTGGTTGAAAGCAAGGGTGAATGAATGAACAAGTGACACCATCACCTTCTCTACAATGCAGTCTTATATCTAGCCCACCCAAATTGGCCAGACTGTCTGAATATTGCTAAAAGGAGAAGGCAATCCTTATCAAAATAATAATGACTGTAGGATCAGGAAATTCCTTTTTCACCCTGCCCTACAAGACCAGGAGCAGATCACTTGGGGCTGGAGGGGATGAACTTGAGGGGATGGGCTCATGGGTTTTCATGCTCTTCCTCAGACACTTGGGGACAGGGGTGACAAAACAGGGAAGCCGCCTCCCCTCAACCAGGTCCCTGTCTCCATCACAAGGGACCATCCCCCAGTGGATCACACACAAACATCTGAAGGCAAAGGAAAGACTATAAAAAGAAAGCACCGGCATTGAGAGAAACATCCGGCGAGGAAGTGTGCTGGGCCGGAATTGTGTGGAGTCAACAGATTTTTCCTGTCTTGTAGCAAATCTCCCAGCTGCTGTCCTTGCTGCACCAGGGCCAATTCCAGCCCAAACCAAACCACCGGGGAAATAAGTACTTGGCCAAGCCAGCCGGCGTCAGGTAAGCAGCAAGGATTCCCTCCCCCCCCCCACGGTCTTCTCCAGGGCCCTACAGGCTGTCCCCTCAGTGAGGGGAGGAGAGAATGAGTGAGCACACCCTAGACACTGGTCCCCAGTGAGTGCAGCAGACAGCATCCATCCCCCACCCTGAGAGGGAGGCTCTGTCCGGGGGTGGCTATATTTATGGTATTTACAGGACCCAGAATGACTAAGGAAATGACTTCATCCCAGAGCTCTATCTGTCCCCTGATTACAGAGGTGCTGTAAATCGCCTTTCAATCTGTACCTTTCACCTTTCTTTCTCTTGACCCATAAACATAATATATAAGGACACAGATCTGTCAGGGTGGCATTTTGGGTGGTTCTAGAATTGAGGAGACTTCAAGAGGACACTTAACTCTATTCCCTGCTACACATGAGCCCTCAAAAGGGCATCTAATCAAATTCTGGATATACATGGAGAAAATGAGGCTCCAACCAGCTATGAACAACAGTGAACAACTTAGATGTTCTCTCAGGAACTCAGATTCTGAATTAAAATGGAAGTCATAACACTGCCATTGCAATGTTGCCATCATTGTGTTAGGATTTAATGAGTCAACATCTTCTAAGATCATAGCCCAGGAGCCTGGTATGCAGGAGGTATATGTGCATTGTTCTGTCCTTTCTCCATAACATGACTTTGCTCAAGGTCACCCAGCTGGGACTAGCTCTCAGAGCTCCTGACTCTCCTAGATTGGTGTTCTGGAGCTGACAACTTGCAGCTTCTCTTTTGTAAGGTTGGTGAGAGGTGGTATAGAACAGGGTGTGTTCTATAGGGAAGCTCAACATTTCTCTCTCAAGGTTCCATATTTGCTTTTGCTGAAATAAACAGGAACAAAGTCATAATAAACTTTTTTGTTGTTGTTGGTCATGTGGCTTGAACTCAGAGCCTGGGTGCTGTCCCTGAGCTTTGTTTTTTGGTTCAAGTTAGTGCTCTACCACTTTGAATCATGGCACCATTTCTGGCTTTCTGGTGCTTAATTGGAGATAAGAGTCTCATGGACTTTCCTGCCTGGGTTGGCTTCAAACCATGATCCTCAAATCGCAGCCTCCTGAGTAGCTAGAATTATAGAAGTGAGCCACCAGTGCCCAGTAATAACAAACTTAATTGATCATAGCTTTATGTGACACAGAAACTTTCAGATAGAAGACCCAAAGACCAGAGGAAACTACTTGTTTTTATGTTTAGGTTCAATGTGGATAAGATGGCACACAAAGAGGTCTGAACTAACAGAAATACTTTGGGGGAAAAACTCACTTAGCAAGTCCTGTTCAGATTCTTCTTGACCTTTCTATGCAGCGTTCCTTTCTTCCAGATATGGGGCAAGATCTCTTTTGGAATGGAGATCTTATGACCTAAAATCAGGTTAGGTCAGAAAATTTCCTTATGACCAACGCTTACTAGAAAGGGAGGTGGAAGTATGGCTAAGTAGTGAGAGTACCTGCTTAGTAAGCATGAAGGAAGGATCTGAGTTCAAACTCCAGACCCTGCTTAGTAAGCAGAAGGACCTGAGTTCAAACTCCAGTATCATCCAAAAAAAAAAAGGGAAAACAAATTATTAGTAGTGTTTTTTGAGCTAAGTGCTGGTGGCTCATAACCTGTAATCCTCGCTACTCAGGATGCTAAAATCTGGAAGACTGTGCTTTGAGGTCAGCCTGGGCAGCCAAGTTCACTGGATTCTATCTCTGAAATAGCCAGCAAAAAAACAGGGTTGGGGTTATGGCTTAAGTGATTGAGTACCAGCCTTGCCCAAGATCCCAAAAGTACCTTAAAAAAGTACTTTTAAAAAAAAGTGAAAGAAATTAAATATGTTCAGGTTTTATGGCTGGTTTTGGAGAAAAGGAATTCTAATTTCTATGAACCTTCTTTGGGAAAGAGGGATTCTAGTTTCTACAACTCGTCTAGAAGGAGGATGGTGTGGGGGGGAGGATGGGGGGAGGGTGTGGGTGTGGGTGTGCTTGAGAGAGACAGAGACAGAGAGAGATAAGGGTATGTATGATAGGTTAAAAACTAGAGAATAGGCAGAAAGCTAGCTTCTGAGGCCTTCATTTTGGTGCATGTTTCTGAGTGCTAATAGCACACACATTCCCCTGAGGGTTGAACTCTTACTACTTAATCCATAGGGTCCTTGGGCAATCTGCAAATCTTTGTCGAGTTTTTCTCCTTTGTAAAATGGGGAAGAGAGACAGAGAACCCTTTAAAGGCATGAAAAGGTCCCATTGAGAGAAAAAGAGTATCTTGCACAGCTCTGGGCCTGATTCTTCCATTGATCAGTAAACACTGATCATTATCTTTATCTCCCTCCAACTTACCACCAGCCTACTGATCTCTAAATAGCAAGAGAGAGAAACCTGTAGGAGAAAGGACTTCTAAGCCTTAAAGACTCTCAGGGATCTGGGTGCTGATGGTTTGAGCCTATAATCCTCGCTACTCAAAAAATTTTGGTTAAAGCCAGCCCCAATAGACAAATTCTTGAGATTCTCAGCTCTAATTAACCAACAAGCCAGAACTGGAAGCCAAGTGGCTCACATCTATCATCCTTGCCACTCAGGAGGCTGAGATCTGAGGATCACAATTTGAAGCCAGGCTAGAAAGTCTGTGAGACTCTTATCTCCAATTAACCGCCCCAAAAAGCTAAAAGTGGAGGTGTGGCTCAAGTGGTAGAGTGCTAGCCTGGAGCAAGAGGTTATGGACAGTGCCCAAGCCCAGAGTTCAAGCCCTAGGACTGGCACACACACACACACACACACAAGATCTGGAGGTATGGCTCATGTAAGTACCTCAGAAAAGTCATATTCTGAGCACTTGGCAGGAGGATAAGAAATGAGAAAGACAAATATCCCGGCTTGGCTAGTGCATTGGTTCTGTATCTTGAAAAACAAGGGAGGGCCAATGGTGAGCCATATCATCAAGGAAGGAAGGTTCCAGGCCCTTATGCTAAGCTCTGCCTACAACATCTCATGTCATGAGCATCCTTTGTTATTCCCATTTCACAAATAAGGAAACAGCATAAGCAGGAAGGCTTTGAACACAGAACCCAGGCTGCTCTGAGTTAAAAGGCCAGGCTCTGTACCTACAAGTCCCCTACACAGATGAATGAATGCTGGTGTGAAATGGACAAAGCCCTGTGGGAATTCCTGACAAGTGAACTGGTTGTCTCCTCTGCAGAAGTACAGTCCTCGACACTGATGGCTCAGGTGCCAAGTCTGTCATCCAGGCCGAACCAGACCCAGAGGAAGGGCCCTTAGACCCTGAAGAAGACCTCTCTGTGAAGCGATTGCTAGAAGAAGAGCTGTCCAGCCTGCTGGACCCACACACAGGTAGGGACTCCCCAGGGCCATCCCAATGCTACCTCTATCCTCATGGTTCCCTGTGTGTCCAGGCTTCAGTTATGCTCTAGCCTATTGCAAGGAAACAACTTCTGTTTCTTTTCTTTTCTCTTTAAAGAGTAAAAGGAAATTTCTTATCAATTTGTTTTTCCCCATATGTAACAAAATTAGCATTAATTAGGGAGATAGCTATTTTATTTCTAGGGAGGAACATCATTGACATTTTACCTCCCACTGAGCTGCAGAGAGTATCCCTTTGTTCAAAGACCAGGTTTCTCCTTTATTAATTTTAAACATCATAAGAATAGTGAGCAATTATTGCGTTCTTGGAATATGCCAGGTATTATTATACACATTATTTCAGGTAAGCCTATAAACAGTCCTCTGCGATGCATAGTTAGTTCCAACTTACAGATGAGGGTCAGAGAGGAAAAGCAACCTGTGAAGAGTCATCCAGTTCATCAGTGATTGAAGGAAAACCTAAACTTGGGTTGTTTTGATGATGCTAGGGTTTGAAGGACCTTGTGTAGGCAACAAGGTAGGCACTCTACCACTTAAGCCACCCCTTCCAGCCCTAAAACTGGATTAGTCTCAACTAGTAAACAGCAGTATTTTTCAGTGTGTTTAAATATCCTTTCACCATGAGAATTTAGTCAACTTTTTAATGTGCTAACCCTTTTAATTGAATCAAAAAATGGTTTTGGTAAAGAAACAATCCATTTTCCCAATAAATCCATAATGTAAACTTTAATTCAAGATTCTGATAACTACAGGAACATCCCCCCTCACCTTCCCACATACACCTTACACACATAAAGGACAATGTTCAACCTCCTCTTGGTAACATACCCTGTGTCTGACTATCCCTACACTGTGGTCCTCTGTTTCTGTAATCAATCTATTTCTCATGTGCTCCATCTGGCTGCAAATATGACAAAGGCATCTCAAGGACTGCCCTTTCTTTCCTTGATTAAAAAAACTCCAAAAAACATAACATGATAATACTTACTGAACACTTTTTATGTGCTACTCCTTGTCCTAAGTTCCTCATGAAAAAAACTTTAAGAGAGTAGGCTATTCATTATCCCCATTTCACAAAAGAAAAAAAAAGAAAAGAACCACTGAGGGTCAAGGGTGTTTTAATAATTTGCCCAAGGTTATGCAACTGATAGTTATTAACACAGACATCATAGCTCTAAATTTTAGAGTTGTGCTATTCAATATGGTAGCCACTGGCCACATGTGGCCATTTAAATGT
Organism: Dipodomys ordii; assembly: GCF_000151885.1. Taxonomy (NCBI): domain Eukaryota; kingdom Metazoa; phylum Chordata; class Mammalia; order Rodentia; family Heteromyidae; genus Dipodomys; species Dipodomys ordii. Next base: position 1,590,088 of record NW_012267266.1, read on the forward strand.
AAATGAATTAAAATTAAATGAACTATTCAATTGCTCAGTCATGCCTGCCATATTTTAAGGACTTAATATGCACACAGGATTGGTGGAGACAATGGAGACAGGTTTGGATTCAGTCTCCATTGGCCATCCTTGGCTGGAACTTGTGGGTTTAGTGCCCCAATGCCACAGAGTGCACGGGGGACATGATGGGGGTGTGGGGGGAGGAAGTTAGAAGGTCTAGGAAAGCCTTTGCTACTTGAAGGGCTGGACTGTCCCAGGGGCTGCTATGCCCAACACTTGAGGATATGGTGCTGACAATATTTTTGTGATTGTGTAAGCTCATTGAATTTTCACACTTAGGAAAAGGAGACTCACTGAGGTTCAGCCATTTTCCCAAGGTCACACTGCTTCTAAGAGATAATGTGGGCAAGTTAAACCAATGACTACTGTAGCTGGATCTGGTGGTAGTGCAGAGCAGATTCACCCTCGCTTCTCAGGCATTTTCATACATCCCAGTGATTTCTTTTTCAGTTGTAAAGCTGACCCTTGAGGAAAAGTCTTATTCTATACCACCAAGAGTTCTGGATCTTACTGCCTCAAGGATCTAACATTTACAGTTCCCAAATGTCAAGGTTCAATACTTATGTTCATTAATCACTCCATAGACACTAAGTCCCAGGAATGAGGCCAGACCCAGGATCCAGTAGGGCAGTGGCCTAATCCTGTCTTACAGCTTGTACAGCCCAGAAACGAAGACAAGTATCAGGAGATGATTCACCAATATAAAAAAAAATATTACCTGTACTTTGGCATAAGTGTTTCAATTTGCCCAAATACGATTTGGTTAATGTAGAAAAACCATAAACAAATAAAAAGAGAATAAGTCATCTTTGCCCAGGAGTAATTTTGGTTAACATTTTGCCCTTCCAGTCTTTTATTCTTGAATAGATTTTAAAGGCCCTCACCTGAAGAAAACATTACATACTATTAAAGTTAATATATTCTCTTATTTTTAAGACACTCTTGTTTCTTAACCAGGAGACTTACACCTTTTTTAAAAAAATTACCTCTGGCCAGGCACTGATGGTTCACACCTGTAATCCTAGCTACTCAGGAGGCTGAGCTCTGAGGATCATGGTTCAAAACCAGCCCATGCAGGAAAGTCTGTGAGACTTTTTTTGTTGTTGTTGTTGGTCATGAGGCTTGAACTCGGCCTGAATGCTGTCCCTCAGCTCTTCAGCTCAAGGCTGAAGGCGAGCACTCTACCACTTGAGCTGTAGCGCCACTTCCAGTTTTCTAGTGGTTTATTGGAGGTAAGAGTCTCCAATAAATTTTCCTACCCAGGCTGGCTTTTGAACTGTGATCTTCAGATCTCAGCCTCCTGAGTAGCTAGGATTACAGGCGTGAGCCACTTATCTCCAATTAACCACCAGGAAACTGGAAGTGGTGCTGTGGCTCAAGTGGTAGATTGCTCGCCTTGAGCTGAAGCACTCAGGTCAGTGCCCAAGGCCAGAGTTCAAGCCCCACGACCGACAAATAAAATAGAAATTAAAAAATTTCCTCTGGCTTGGCCTTTGCCATCAGGGCTGGACCTAGTTTTTTGAGACAATATTTTTCTGGAGAAGAAATGGGAAAAGAAGTTTTGATGATAGCACTGATAATCTAGGAAATTTTTTTAATTCCCAGCCACTAGGTTTTGTTGTCACTGCCTCCTCTGCTCCTTTCCTTTCTGGCTTTAGCTAGGCTGGGGTTCCTAGAGCTAGAGGAGCAAAGGTGTGAAGAGAGTTGAAGCTGGAGCCAGGTTGTAACCATGCAGACATTGGCTAGCTTGGGAATTCCAGAGGTGGGCACTTAAGTGTGCTGGGGCAGGAAGAGCCAGCTCTTCAGAGAGTGAGTAGGATGACACAGTCCCAAGAACTTTATAGGCATCAGACCTATGGGCAAATCTGGGTTCAAGTAGCCTAGCAACTATGACTTCTTTTAGGTTCCATTTCCTTATCTTTAACTTGGAGATAAGGCTGTTGGTCTCAAAGTCTGTATAAAGTTAGGTGAGATAGTTAATGTAAATTGCTTGGCATGTATGTCCCTAATAAGAGACTACTGTTAAACTGGATGCTGGTGGTTCATGTCTGTAATTCTAGCTATTCAGAAGGTTGAGATCTGAGGATCCAGGTTCAAAAGCCAGTCTGTGCAGAAAAAACTGTGAGACTCTTATCTCCAACTAGCCAGCAAAAAGTGGGAAGGAGCTTAAGTAGTAGAGAGTCTGCCTTGAGCCAAAAAGCTAAGGGACAGTATCCAAGCCCTGAGTTGAAACTCCAGAACTAGTGTGCACTTGTGTGTGCATTTGTGCTTGTGTGTGCATGTGCACATGTGCACATACACACACACAACAAAGAAATTAATCAATTAAACTATAAAAGTTAAAATAAGAGGTCACTGTTAGATGAATATGAAGAGAACTGGAACTCAGCCTGGCCTAAGAATAGAAATTCCCTGCCACCCTGGCCCCTTCAGCTGGTGGTGCCCTTAGGGAAGCCTCCCTGAGGAGTGAAAATCCTGGATGCACAGAATAGAAGACACTTGGACCTGAAACATGCCAACCGCAGGGACATTCTTTAGACACAGGCTGACTTCTAACTCTAGGTTCTCTTCCTCCTCCTCCCCACGTGCTTCAGCACACAGCCTTCCTGCCTAGAGCTTCCCTGTCAGGGCCTCTTCCTTCCTATCCCCCTCTGGCCACCCTGTCTGCCCCTGCCATTTCCCTTCCCTCCTTTGTCCACTGCCCTAGCCCTTCTCAGTGCCTCCCCCCCCCCAACCTCCTGCCCCTCACCATGTCCCCTCCTCCCCCTGCAGGTCTGGCCCTGGACAGGCTGAGTGCCCCTGACCCAGCCTGGATGGCAAGGCTGTCCTTGCCTCTCACCACCAACTACCGAGATAATGTGTGCTCCCCGGATGCAGAGGCCTTGGAGGAGCCAAGAACCTTCCAGACATTTGGCAAGGCCGGGCCAGAGCTGAGCCCAGCGGGCACGAGGCTGGCCAGCACCTTCCTCTCAGAGATGAGCTCGCTGTTGGAGATGCTTCTGGAGCAGCGCTCGGGTGTGCCCATGGAGGCGGCCTCCGAGGCCCTGCGGAGACTCTCCGTGTGCGGGAGGACCCTCAGTCTAGGCCTGGCCACCGGCGGGGCTGCAGGCGTGGAGGGGCCCGGTGGGAAAACCGACTGAGAGCACACGGCAGAAACCTGTGAACACACCTTGGAGGCTTTTGGACCCAAGAACCAGGTGGCCTGGTTGATGTTAGGGAGCCACAGACCCTAAGGATGGGAAGAAATGAGCTCTGGTTAGTAAAACTCGTCAACCAGAGGAGGCCCCAGAAATTTAGGGTAACTGATGCTGCACCCACAGAGGAGGCTGACCCAAGCAGCCCCTAGAAAGAGGTTCTACCTGTAAGCTTTTTTTTTTTTTTTTAAGACTGGGACAGTTGGTGACTGAGGTGTTTGCTGGAAAAACACGTGGCGGGACAAAGTCTGTCCTTAGGCTGAACAGATGCCACCAAGTGTCACAAGCAGGGAAGGCAGCCTTGTTGGAGACTGGAGGCCGAGGCTGGAGCCTGGGGTACCAAGGTAATGCGCTCTGAGCTACTAATAAAGGAAAAGCTGCAGTTCATTCTCCTGTTTGCATTCATCTCAGGCGAGAAGGGGAAAAGGACTGCATCTAATCCTGGCAACAGTCCTGCTGAGACTCAGAGGTGAGGCAGTGGTGCAGTGACAGGTACATGTGCGCTTGACCTCACTCCACTGTTATCAAATAATCTGGAAAATTAGAACTAAGAACAGCAGGACTATACTAGAGAATTTATATGAATCAGGCACCAGGCTTTACAATAGGACCTAATTTGATTTTCCCACAAACCTGAAGAGATATTATCCTCCATCTCACAAAGATACCAGGCTTGGAAAAGTTGAGTGTCTTTCCCAGGATCAAGGCAGGAATTGAGCCTGGGCTAGTACAACACCAAAACTCATGTTCTCAATCTTGGCACTAGAACAGCAACCAAGGAACAGAAAAGGGAAGTCCCTGAGGTAAAGACTTGCAGAGCACCCTACCAGGAGCTGTGGAAAGGGATATGTGTAAACTCATCCAGAACTATACAACTCTACATTGTATAAGCACAGGGTGAAAGCAACTTGCCCTGATTTGAGTGGCATAAGTGTAAATAAGTCTTCTTACCTACTCTCAGCCAGTAACCCTCCATCATTGCAGGCTCAGGACTTTGAGCTCAGGCACCAGAGGGCAGCAGGTGAATTTGGGTCTATAAAATCAACACTGGAGAGCAGCCATTGGGGGGAGGGAAGAGTGAAGGCACAGCAAGTATTTCCTAAGTCTCATCTTTAAACTCTTCCTGGAAATTTCCAAGCAATCACTGCTAGTTTACCATAACTTGTGGTTCTAAACACTGAAAGCAAAAGTTCTATTGGTTCCTCCTTTTGCTTAGTGGAGCTTAAGGCTCAAGTCTATTGTCCATAGAAATGGGCCAATCATGTTCCCAACTGGGGATAAGGAGAATCGTGTGTATTTGGAGTGTAGTGTTGCATTACTATTCCGTTTTACAGTCAAGGAAGATGATGCTCCCAAACATTAAGCACTTCAGGGATATCTAGGTCTCTGATCCCCTCACTCAAAGATCAGCATGCTCTCCTTCCAAGATTTGTGATTTTCAGGCAGGTTCTCAGAGATGCTGTGTTTTGCAGGTCAGGGAGAAGGGCCAGGAAAATTAAGCAGGCAGCGGCTCCAGCTTATCCAATCATGTGTCTGGCACAGAGTGACTCTTGATTACTTGTTGAATGATGTATGAATGAATGGATAGGTAAACAAACACTTTAGATAAAACAATAAAGACAAGAGTCCCCCTTATCTATATTGGAGCTCCAGGCAGAACTATATTATGAAAAAGTAGTTCTATACATTCAAAGTCTGGAAGGTAGAGCACAAACGTAGATCATGTGTACATCCCCCGCACACCAGGTACTAGTGGATTTATAGGGAAGAAATAATGTTGGGAGGGTTAAGAGAAAGGAGAGACGGCCTAAGGAATTTGAAATCATGGCTGCGACTGAGTCTTGAATACACTGGACTAATACTAATGCCTAAAACCAGTAAGTCCCCGAATACCAGGCAAAACTTTCGGTCTAGGCATTTCCAAGGCAGAAAACAGAAAATTCTCACCAAATTCCCAAAGGAATATGTGGCCTATAAAAGGTTATGTAGCACTGATCTAAAGCACTGTCTAAAATGCCACCAACATAGGCTGTTACAGTCACAGGAAATCTGAACTTCAGTGCTTTCATTTTGTAGCCAAGGATATAGAAAGACATAGAAGTGACTTGCCTGAGTTTATATGGCAGGCTTGTGTCCAAGCCAGGTTCTGGATCTGAGATTTAGGTTAGTGTTCTAATATGTGAAAGACTTTTAACCTGGTCCGCTGTGGGGCTTATGGATCTATAAACCTGCTGAGTTGCATGCAAAATCAAGAGGACATGTTTTTCTTTGGGAAAGAGTGAGTGCTTTTATCACATTCCCAAAGGGGTCTCTGACCTAAATAAAATTCAGGACCATGGCAGTCCTCTAGCTCTGTCCCTGTGTAGCACAGAGAACTCTTGGGAAGAGCTGCTCTCTGGTCAAAGGAGAAGAGTAATGTGAGGCTGGTGCTCTCTCCTGCACTACATATCCCTTCCTAGCACGCTGACACCAGCATTTTCCGAATAACAGGCTGAGCATGAGACAGTGCATATGGTGACAGAACTGGGTGTGCTGAACAGGAAGGTTACAGAAACTTCTTGACATCAGCCAAGATGTCAAAGCTGAGACTTTGGGCATGTTCAAAACAGTTTCCACCAAGATGGGCTCTGTCCCCTGGGAGATGAAGAAGCAGGCGAGCCAGCAAGCACTCAGTTAAATGTCGTCTTAATTTGGAAGCACAGAGGGACATTTTTTTTTTTTTATCAATAGTCAGCACCAAGAGTGTAATGCAGTGTTCACTTGGAGCCTGGGGGCAGCTCAGAAATTGACAGGTAGTCTTCTCATCTGTCATCCAACTTTAGCCTGGCAGCTCACTGACCCTACCTCTCCTCTGGCTGAACTAACAATGAGATGGCAACTGCCACCCTTGGGACTCTGGAGAGAACCAAATCCCAAGAAGAAGATAAGAGGAGAGGCGGGGGGGGGGGGGGGAGGCTCAGAGCACCTGGCACATAATGTGCACCTAGAAAATAGCTCAGTGTTTTATAGTCCCTACTAACTACTGGGCATAATGTAATAGGATTACACACATAAACATTCACTCAACGAACATGTTGCATGTGCTGGACAATATCTTAAGTGCTAGTAGCACAAGGACCAACAGTAGGGAAACATTCATTCGACATTTACTTATGTGCTGTGATTTGGGTGGAGGGAGATGCACACATCATTCTCATTTATTAAGCAAATTTTCACTCAACATCTACTAAGTGCCCACAAGGGATTCACACTGAACATCTAATGAACCAAATGGCTTTGCTTCCCTCATAGTGTCAGCTTCATGGGAAAAACATTCCAGAGAGGGAAACCAAAGCAGCAGAGCTTTGGCCAAAGGTCTCACAGCTGAGGACATAAGGCCCAAACTTTGGATCTCCAGCATCCGGAGCCGGCTGACCCTGCTTTGGGGCCATCTCCTTGTCCTCCTCTCAGTTTCCTCTGCGGGTACTGATGATGAGTCATTAATACCAGAATTTTAATGGCAGAGACACAGTAGTTGCTAGATCTACCCATGAAGCTGTCCCCTGGGGCTGTATGGAGCCTGAAGTGACTGCACAGCCATGGAGTTTTAGTCCCCTGACATTTCTCATGACTTCTCTTCCCTCTCCATAAGCAGAAGCTCTTCTTTTTTTAGGCTGGAAAACTTAGAAACATCCAACTTTACCTCAGGCACCCCAAACTGAGTCCACGTTTCACTCAGCAGTGGCTGGACAGGAGGGAGAGCAGTTCATCACCACAGAACACCCAGCTCTGCTGTCTGAACCATGCTGGACCCTGGGCATGGAAAGGGAACCCACAATGATCCAGAAGCAGTAAGAAGCCTAGGAAGGCTCACAGACCACCTGCAGGGGGCAGGCTCCACGCTCACCTCAGCAGGGAACTCACAGGGTTAACCATGTTACTGCAGGACTTCTTGGAATCTGGCATAGCTGATGTACTATGAATCTATAAAAAGGGGATGCCAGAGCAGTGTTTACCAAATTTATTTGACCACAGAAGCTTTTTTCTTTTCTTTTTTTTTTCCGGAGAGATTAGTGCACTGCATAGCTTACAACTGCATACTGAGCTTCTGCCCTGTACAAAGCAGTATGCTAAGTGCTGGGACATTGGAATACAAAGCCAAGGAGCACTGTCTGTGGGAGATTCAATAGGGGTGAGGTCAGTGTACAGGGTAGTCATAGGGAGAATCTACAGCCCCACTGGTGCGGGGGACTACTTGAGAGAGTGGTGAAAGGCGGAAGTGGGCAGCAGAGAGTGAAATGAAGACATTTCCCCCAAATTTTCCCACCTCTCACCCACCACTCTGGCTAGTCCTTCCTACTTAGTCAACTAGACAGGGGGTATGTGCGGCTGCTCCTCAGTCCCTCCCACCCCCATCTTCAACCACATCTATGCTATTGAACTTGGGCTAACATCCAGAAGCCAGAGAACAGCTATTCACAAATTCAGTTATTGGGAGTCATTAGTGTTGCCTCAGAAATCATTTTTTTTTCCTAAGTCTCTCTCTTAGAGAAGCTTTTAAGACCCTTTAAATTGGTTAATGGAGAGTTTAGAGATGAGGATGGAGCCTTGGCTTTCAGTTCTCCCTGCTCATCTCCCTATCTCTCCCCAACACACTCAAGGGCAAGAGTGATGAGATAATCCACTCTGCTTTATTAAACACTCATACATTTCTGGCTCACCTTTCCCAAATGAAGACTCACAATCTACACTCTCTGGCTCCAAGACTCCAGGAGCCTGGTCTCCATTTATTCCCTCATATCAGCAGGACAATAACAATGGTTTCACAGACAATGACTGTGAACTGGCAGATCAGAAGCCTGGGCAAGGGAGTCAGGAAGCCCACGTCCTTATCCTGGTTTGGTGACTCATACAGGTATGACCAGGGGCATCACCTACTTCAGGGGCCAAAGTAAACAATGAGGTCTATCACAGTGAGCCACCCTACCTCAGTCCTATAGATGTGAGGGCACATACCACTGTCCTTGATCTACAGTTAAGGAAGCAATAAATCAGTCAGATCATGGCTTTACTGCCAGGTATTTAGCAGAACCAGAACTGCATTTTCACATACTTCTTTTCTTTATGGTGTTGAGGAGGTGCTCCAGGTGTAAGGGAAGGTGAGTGGATAACTGGCCTCTTCTTTGGAACTCCAAGAATTCACCGGCTGAGGAGGTCTGAAAAAGTCATGCAGACACATCCAAGCATTCAGGCAAGAAACTCCTTCCAGATCAAAGGTGAAATGAAAACAGCCATCAATCTACTGGGGATGAACAGTCTTTTAGGGTGAATGTGGGAGCTGCTCTCAGGGTGACCCAACTCAGTGTTTCTCAAGTTTCAGCTACTCTGGAATCACCTCATGATTTTTGCCACTTCTCCCAATCTAGTCTTCAATTTACTAGATTTTTTCTTTAAAATGACTCCCCCTTCCTTTCTTCCTTCCTTTCTTTCTTTCTTTCTTTCCTTCCTTCCTTTCTTTCCTTCCTTCCTTTCTTTCCTTCCTTCCTTCCTTCCTTTCTTCCTACCTTCCTTCCTTCCTTCCTTCCTCCCTCTCTCTCTCCTTCCCTCCCTCCCTCTTTTTTGGTACCTGTTCTGGGGCTTGAACTCAGGGTCTCATGTTCTCACTTAACATTTTTGCTCATGGCTGACACTCTAGCACTTGAGTGACACCTCTATTTCTGGCTTTTTGCTGGTTAATTGGAGATAATTAATGTTCAGGTTTGTCTGCTAGGGCTGGCTTTAAATTAAGATTCTGAGATATCAGCCTCCAAAGTGGCTAGAATTATAGACATGAGCCACTAACACCTGGCCCTATTTTTTTTAAGCTAATTTTGCAAACATCTGCAAAAACTATAGGTCAGAATGCTAGTCATATTTAATAGACTATTAAAATTGCTAAACTGCATTCTACTGATAAATTTTGTGATTTATCAGAGGTATACTGATGGGGTATTGGCAAATGACAATGCAATCTAAATGTAGGGAAACTGAGGCATGGAGACATAGAAGGTAAAGTAATTTGTTCAAAGATAAGGTAAGATGAAGAATAGGGTCTTTGGACTTGCCAGAATTCTGAAGTCAATACATGAATTTTTTTGGTACATAGACCAGAAATGGCTGATAAAGCATCTAAGGATCAGCTATCAGCCTACCAAGTTGGGGGAGGAAGGTCAAAGTCATTGATTATGCACTTGAGCTGGGTGGGCACCTGAGCTCTTGGTGGAGTTTCTACCCTGGGAAGACATAATAACCCCTACTTATGTCATCCAACCTCCTGCCTCCTGCCTCTGAGAAGTACCAGTACCTGTGCTTTATCTCACCTTAGCCAAAACCCAGTCTTACTAGACTGTTTTCCAAGGAAGGGAATGCCCTGTCAGGAGCTCCAGGACTGGTGCCAAGATGTCCTCTTCTGCATAGGAGACCCAGGTTTCCTGTGCTTGATGCGTGAGGGAGGCCTGATGTACCTGCCAGCAGGGTGTTCAGGCTGCACAGGGATGGACTGGAGAAAGACTTTGGTCCTGTCACTGTCAGGTGGCGGGGCCTTGGGGCTACAAAAAGGTATGAGAGCAACACGCATGCTTACTTGTAGGGCATTTTCAGACTCCAACTTCATAGTAGGGATTTGTTAAAATACGTGGTTTCCCCTGGCCTTGTCAATCCAGTCTGGCCCAGAGACTCAGGAGTGAGCAGAGTTCTCAGAGCCCTAAAAATGGTGGACACTCAGACAGCCTCAGAGCACTGACTCTCCTAAAGAGTCATAGAGCATCAGGCTAGCCATTTGTTGAGTATCTCTTGAGCTATCCCTCCAGCCCCGTTTTGTTTTTTTTTTGGGTCCAGTCGTGGAGCCTGAACTCTGGGCCTGGGCGCTGTCCCTCAGCTCTTCAGCTCAAGGCTAGCGCTCTACCACTTGAGCCACAGCGCCACTTCTGGCTTTTTTCTTTTTGCTTATGTGGTGCTGAGGAATCAAACCCAGGGCCTCATGCATGCAAGGCAAGCGCTCTACCACTGAGCCACCTTCCCAGCCCTCCAGCCCTATTTTTGTTATGTTTTTCAGATAGATTTTCGCCACTGCTACTGTTTTCTGAATAGTTGGGAGTTGCAATGTGCTACCATGCTGGGCCTAAACTTTTATTTTTTTACTTACTACTTGAGATAGGTTTTTGCTATGTAGCCGAGGCTGTCCTTGAAGTCATGATCCTTCTGCCTTACTTCCCAAGTGCTGAGATTAGATATGTATACCCTTCTCTCCCTCCTTACACCAAGGCAAGGAGTTAGAGGGAACTGTTATCCTTATTTTTAGAGGTGAAGAAACTGGCGCTTGGATTGAGTAAAGATAAAGGAGTTAAAACTCGGGTTTCTCTCACTTGAAAAACTGCTACTAGGACAGCTAGAAACGACAAGGAGACTAGAAACTGCTACACTTCCCCCTCACAGAATGGTGTCACAGAATGGTGATTTCAGGAAGCCTGCCAAGGGTTTGTTGTGCATTTGTACCTGCTGCCTCCATGGAAAAGAGAGTCCGAAGCCTCTCCTGGGCGGGTTCATTTCCGAGAGCCGCTGACTGCTGGTAACACCTCACAGCCTCTCCCAGGTTCCTCTGCAAACCAAGGCCCTTCTCATAGCAAATTCCCAAGTGGTACCTGCTCTGTGAATCCTGAAGGAGAAAATACACATACGGACACACAGGACTAAGAACCTGAAATGCTTAGTCAGGAGGAAGATGGAGTTAGGCATGCTGGGGCTTCATTCATGCAGGATCAAGACCAGCCTGGGTCTGCCTCATTATGAAATATCAGAAGCCTGGTACTTGCCCAACCCCAAGGAGATGCCAACTAGAGTGGGGTGGCAGCTTCTCTCATTCATTGAGGCTGGCTGAAAGAAAGCTGCAGGAAGACTCAGCCCAGTATGTGAAACCTGGAAGTTGAGCTCCTGCCTTCTCTTGAAACAGTAGGGGACAGGGTGACTGGCAGCCACCCAAAGGTTCTGTACACCTTTCTGAGTCTGCATGAGGGGACTACGAAGCAGAATGGACAGAATAAGGGCTATGCTCTGGGTCCTTTCTTCTCTCACTGAGAACACAGCTTCTTCTCCTTCTGAGTGCCTGCAGGGGGAGGCATGAGACGTCATGTCTGCACAGCCAGCCTGACTGGGCTCCAACCTTCATGTTACCCCTTACTAGCCAGGTAACCTCTCAGTGTCTCAATTTCTCAATAAAATGGTGACAATAACAGTACTGCCTGTACTGTGTTACCATGTGAAAAGTGCTTAGATGACTGATATTGTTAGTATAATCCCCTGTGGCTGCCGGCACCACTGGGCTCTTCCTTTTTTTTTTTTTTTTGTTAGTGGGGCTTGAACTCTGGGCCTGGGCGCTATCCCTCAGCTCAATCCCTCAGCTCTTCAGCTTAAGGCGAGCACTCTACCGTTTGAGCCACAGTGCCATTTCCGGTTTTCTAGTGGTTTATTAGAGATAAGAGTCTCATGGACTTGCCTGCCTGGGCTGGCTTTGAACCGTGATCCTAGATCTCAGCCTCCTGAGTAGCTAGGATTACAGGTGTGAGCCACTGGCGCTGGCTGGGCTCTCCCTTTTTACTGGAACATTTTCATCATATCCTATCTCTCACCTTAAAAAAAAAAAAAAAGCAAAAAACAGGCCAGGCACTGGTGGTTCATTCCTGTAATCCTAACTACTCAGGAGGCTGAGATCTGAGGATAACGGTTTGAAGCCAGCCTGGGCAGGAAAGTTCATGAAACTTTTATCTCCAATTAACTACCCCAAAAATAGAAGTGGAACTGGGGCTCAAAGTGGTAGAGAATTAGCCTTGAGCAAAAAAAAAAAAAAAAAAGCTCAGGGACAGCATCCAAGCTCTGAGTTCAAGCCTCATAAACTACAAAAAAACAACAACAAAAAAACCCCAACAACATTCTGTGGATTGCAAACCACGGTCCCATTTCTCCTTGGAATCAAATTTCTGCTACACATTCTGTCCTCATTTCTGTGATAGGCAGGCCAATGTCTCTGCAAGAAATACAGTAGACTTAAAAGGCTACAGGACTCCACAGTGGACATATGTAAGGGTAGCAACACGCTCCTGTAACACTGTTCAGAACTCACCTAGGAAGACACAGCTCTGTGTAGGATGAAAGTGTGAGGTCTGGGTTTCAACACAATACTCCACAACAGGTGACAGACATCTCTGAATGCACTTCTCCTCTCAGCATGCTCGCCTCGCCCCAATAGGCTGCCCCTACTGAGGAAGGCTTTGGGGGTCTTTCAAGGAAAAGCAGGCTACAGATGGCAATATCCTCTGCTCCCTTTTTTGTGCCGGTATTGGAGCTTGAACTCAGGGCCTAGACTCTGTCCCTTAGCTTTTGTGCTCAAGGCTGGTGCTTTACCACTTAGCCACAGCTCTACTTCAGACTTTTTAGTGGTTAACTGGAGATAAAAGTCTCATAGACTTTCCTGCTCAGGCTAGTTTTGAATAGAGATCTCAGATATAAGCCTCTCGAGTAGTAGCCAGGATTACAGGTGTGAGCTACTGACACCTGGTATCTGACCCCTTTTGACAGTGGGTATGGATACTTCAGGCAACACAGAATGGATAAGGAAAAGTATCCTGATACAGGGCAATCAATGAATATATGCTGCTTGCTCTAATCCAGGCCACAATTACTTCCAAGTGCAACCGAAGCTACATAGTGGTATAACATACATGAGAGTCCAGCAAACCATGGAGCATGTTCTTGGTGCTACATGATGACATAAGCACAAACCATTTTGGCACTAACCTGCACTAACTATTTCTTCCCCTCATACTACTCACATACATGCCGTGAAACTAATTTTCAGTGGAACAAACTTGAACGCCAACACCCCTGTTCACAGACAAATAAACATCTGTCTCTCCACAAACTGTTCAGTGTGTCCACCTTATGAACCTGACTTCCAGCCACCACTAGCAACGATGCACCAATCATGAGTATAGCTTACAAAGTAGGTTCACGAAAGTTATCTCAGTTACATTCTGAACCTCCCAACAACTGTGAAGTGATAGATGGGTAAAGTAGAATTACGCTGTGCATTTGAAAGATTAGACAGAAACTTGAATGAAAAAGTAGCCAACCCAGCATTGCAATAGGAAATGTTTAAGGTGGCTGAATGGGCAGGAGCCCTACTTTGTAGCCCTTAGCAATTCCGAAACAAATACTCCCAACACAGCTGATTTTAAACATCATCATACCATGGAACCTGCCCAAGATCACGCAGAAAGTAGGAGGACTTAAGGCTTCCTTCTACCTCATGCTGTCCTATTAAACACAGAACTCAGAATAGGTTCCCAAGTCTGTTCTGTCAGACTCCATCCCAATGTGCCTGATATCAGAGTGCTCATACCCCATTATTGGCTGCAAGCCAAAGATATTTCACAGCATTCTGCTCGTCCAGGTATGGCTCCTTGGTGAAAAGCACTCCGAGGAAAGCTTGGGCCTGTAATCAAGGAGGAGAAAAATGCATCTTGGTCACTTTCAAGCTCCATGTGCCCCAGACACCTAGGGCTGACACCAGCAATAGCACATACCTCTCTCAAGCCTGAGTCTGCAGCCTGCACCAGCATGGACATTGCCCTCTGCTGCTCAGGGTGCCACGAGGAGGTGGGGTCTTGCAGCAAGCACCTGGCATAGCGGTACTGAGCCAGTCTATGACCCTGTTTAGCAGCCAGTTGGTAATACAGAATCGCCTGAGGCAAAGGGAGAAATACCCAGTCTTCTGGTAAGGGCCTTTTTAAAGCAATTTTTTTTAAAAACAAACAATTTTAATTAAATAATATGTAGTCATTATAGATTAATCTGATAAGCCAAAATTTACAAAGTTAACTGTTTAAGACTGGATGTTGGAATGTACAAGAAACCTTTGGACTCAGGAGCGTGAGGCAGGAGGACCATAAGTCTGAGGCCAGCTTGCACTACACAACAAGATCTTATCTCAAAAAGCAACCCCTACCCAAAAAAAGCTACAAAAAAGAAACGAACCAGGCACCAGTGGCTTATGTCTGTAATTATAGCTATACAGGAGGCTGCAATCTGAGGATTGTAGTTTGAAGCCAGCTTAGGCCAGAAAGTCTGTCTTCAATAAACAACCAAAATAGCTGGAAGTAGAGATGTGGCTCAAGTAGTAAGTGCTAGCATTGAGCAAAAGAAATTCAAGGACAGTGCCCAGGCCCTCAGTTCAAACCCTAGGACCTGCACAAAAAAAAAAAAAAAAAAAGGTGGAGGAGAGAGAAATGATACAAACATAAAAATTCCAACAAATTCTGCCTCCTGAAGATCACTCCCTATTAAAATTTTAGTGTACACTTTGCAAAGTTTCCCATCCATATCCATGTTACATATATACATTGTATATACATTCATTGGCACACTATATACATATTGACACATATATATTATAAACACTATATACACATTTACACACAAACTTTATGTATTGTATATACATTATATACACAAATATAAACATTTACAAACATGTTTATATGCCTGTACATACAGGTATATACACATATATACACACATACAAGAGATTTGGATTATAGCACTCTTATGTTGTAACCATTTTCTTTTTAGCTTAATATACCATGAATATCTTCCCTGCCAATAAATAGTACATAATTTCTAAGGTCATGTGGATGTAATAAACCAGTTCTCTACTGAAAGGTCTTTAACTTGCTTTTCTTTTTTTTGCCTTTGTCTACAACTTGAAGAAACATATCCCTGTGTAAGGCATCTTTGTGCACTTATCTTATCCTTTTACAGTTAATTGAAAGTGCTGTTCTTGGCTGTGAAGTTACTGCTGTAAAGAAGAAAGGCAAGATCCTGCCCTCCCTGGGTATGCGTGTGTGAACACAGGCACACATGCCAGCATTGGGAATTGAACTTAGGGTCTTCTCATTGTTTTCTTTGTTTGAGGTTGGCATTCCAACACTTAAGCTATGCCTCCACTTCTGTTTCTTGCAGGCTAACTGGAGTTAAGAGTTGCCTCCCCAGGCTGGCTATGAACCCAGGTCTTTAGATCTCAGCCTCCTGAGTAGTTAGGATTACAGGTTTGAGCCACCGACATATAGCTCTGTGTGTGTGTGTGTGTGTGTCATTTCATAACCTAAGCTAGCCTTGAACAAGCCTTCTGAGAGCTGGAATTACAGGTGTGGACCACCAGTGTGTGTGTGTGTGTGTGTGTGTGTGTCATTTCATAACCTTGTGTGTGTGTGTGTCATTTCATAACCTTGTGTGTGTGTGTGTGTGTGTGTCATTTCATAACCTAAGCTAGCCTTGAACTCACAAGCCTTCTGAGAGCTGGAATGTGTGTGTGTGTGTGTGTGTCATTTCATAACCTAAGCTAGCCTTGAACTCACAAGCCTTCTGAGAGCTGGAATTACAGGTGTGGACCACCAGGCCCAGCAGGTGCTTCTTTCTTATGTTTCCCTCTCAGCTGGGTTGCAACCAAGTTAGAGAGTGTAGAGACTTTCCCCTGTCCCTGACCAGTGCTCATTTCTGAAGGTCACTGGGCAGCTCACTCCAGAGTAAGGTCCTAGGGAAGAAGGATCAATACCTTGCTGAGGTCCCTAGACGTGCCTCTGCCATGCTCATGACACAAGCCCATGTTGTATTGTGCTTTGCTATATCCACGGTCTGCAGCTTTTTGGAAGTAAGTAAAGGCTGCCATGTAATCCCCCTTCTTCATGTTCTCTGTTCCTGTAAAAAAAAAAAAAGCATAGGGTACAAAACTCCCAGCTCTCTATGTGATGTGAACTTCCATACCCTCAGACAGGCACTCACAGGCCCCCTATTTCACCCCAGGTTTCTCCTATCTTCTTTGTGCTGGACACTGGCATGTATTTCATCCTCCACAGCTTCCTGGTAGCTGTGGACTGACAGGTCAGGGGACTCTGACTGGTATAAACCAGTCCTCTGGGCAGTAGCTCTCCTTCTGACCTTTGGGAAAACCCCTCCTTGTGCTGCCATTCAATGTCCTGTGTTTCTCCCAACCAATCAGACTTTTCAGGAGTCTGAACAGTGATCAGGTTGGGACAAGAAGAGAAAATGGCTCTTGTAAATTTATTCCGACAGCAGCAGTCTGGAGACAGTGTCTGCTAGTTGCTGCTCCCAGGTCTCTAGAGCTTCCCTGATTCCAGTCCTTTTGAGACTTGACAGGTCAAGAGATAACAACATATCCTTTTAGGCTTTTAGCTAAGTAGGTTTAGGCTGCCTATACCTAACAAACTCTGACATAGTGATGCTGTTTATCTTGTCTTGAGGAAACCAAAGGCAGCACCAAATAGAAACTTGAATGCAAGTGTGACTGACTCCAAAGCCCAGGCTCTTGACACTGCCCAAACAAAAAGGAAAAAGGAAAGGCACCAAGCTGTCAGTTCTCAACTTTTCTCAGATTAGCTCTTCCTGGGACTCTTCTTTCTACCTCTAGCACTATAGCCCCTCAATCCAGTTACTGCTCTAGATTCTTCAGGCCACACTCAAACTCTGCAATGTTTCTGATACTTTCTTAATATACCATGCCTTTGTCTATGAACTAAGCTGTTTCAAAAGTACAAGTCCTCAATTAGACAGTAAAATCCCAGAGGCAAGGCAGAAAAAGAATGTGAGAAAAGTAACTTTGCATAGGGTGAAAGCTCTATACAAATGCAAAATATGATCATAGCTTATGCTGCCTTTGTGTTCTGCCACAGCACTTAACACTTGCTGAATAAATGAATATATGAATGAAGGAATGGCCAAGAAAAATCTGAGAAGAGCCTGCCCATCAACATCACAGAAAGCTAATGAGGAAGCAGCCAGGTTTCATTCAACTAGCAATGAATTACAGTTGCCTCCCTGCTGCCTGAAGCTCACTGTCCAGGGTTCATAGCGCCCTCTGTTCTTGGGGGACAGAGATAAGAAAAGCATTCTAGCTCATCCCCAGCTCCCATTCTGGCTATACCAGTAAACCCACCCCTCTCTTCTCTTGGTCTCCTCTTCTACCCTCGACCAACCATCATCATGTTTTACTTAGCTGTCAGTAAAACCCTATCTTGTCCCCTATTTCCCCTCTGGCTCCCTACAGTCCACATCAGCCTATATAACAGTCAGAGATAACATTGAAAAAGCAAATCATATCATGTGACTACTAAACCTTTTCCTGCTTCAGTGGCTCTCTGTCACACTTAGGAAATCCATATTCTACTACAGGTCAGAAGGCCTCACTGAATATGGCCCTAGCCTGCTTCTCTGACTTCACTACCTTTTACTTCTCCTGTGACCTCTAAGTCTAGCCACTCACCTTTTTTAATGGTCTCATAATAAGCGGAACTTAATACTACCTTAGGACCTTTGCATTTGCTATTTCCCCTGCTCAGAAAGCTCTGGCTCCAGATGGAACATTAAGTAGCTTGTCTTTGTCAGTTGTCTTTCTTTCAGTAAAGACTTCCAAATGCAAACTTGTTCCCTGCTGAATGAAGTAGTATCTATCTATCTATCTACCTATCTACCTATCTACCTATCTATCTACCTATCTATCTATCTATCTATCTATCTATCTATCTATCTATCTATCTATCTATCTATCTATCTATCGTAGTTACTCCCATTTGAAATTATTTGTCACTTTTCTGTTTTTGTTTTCTTCAACTCCTATGTGAATACCATGAGAGTGAGGACAATGACTACTGGATTGCTGTATCCCCAGCACCTTTTCTAAGGCCAAGTAAATAGGGATTGTTCAGTGTTTTCTGAATGAATACTACCAACCTGCTCACTCAACCCTCGCAGATGCTGTTGGGAATCTGGCACCTGCAACATGAGCCAAATCACTGCAGAGCCAGGACCAACAATAGTGGCATGTGGAGTTTCTAGGCAGAAGTAAAATTCCCACTCACGTACCTGAGGGCCTGCTCCAAACCTCCCAAGCCTACTCATTCTTAAGTGTGATGGAGAATGCCAATTGTGCCCTCACATGTACTCTCTCCTACTCACACAGTATCAGGACTTGCCAATAAGCCTATGGTCATGCATTTCTCAGTCTCCCTCCAGCTTCTGTAACTCCCCAGAAGTACAACTTCTAGGTCACAACCTTAGAGGGATGGGGTAGTTCTTTAGCTTCCCAGCTGATGAGACCTCAACTTGATAGTCTGAAGAAGAGCTAAACACTCAGATGCCATTGAGCCATTATGCTAGATTCAGTCTTCCTACTTGGGAAAAAAAATTTTTTTCACTACTGGGGATTCTGAACTTAGGACTTCAGACACTCTACAACTTGAGTTGCTCCAGCAGACCTTTTTTGCTTCAGCTATATTTTTGGATAGGGTTTCTAATTTTTTCCTAGGGCTAGCCTCAGACTTCAGTCCTCCTACCTCTTCTTCCCCAGTGGCTAATATTACAAGTGTGCAACATCACTCCCAGCTAAACTTGAAATCTGTCTTGCTTAAATGTTTTCCCACTCTGTCTATATTCTATCCATACACCCTTTCCATTTTCCCATCCTCCTGACTTGAGTCAAGACCCCCAGTTACCCAAGAAGTTGAAAGCGATGGAAACGCTGAGTTGGAAGAGTTGCTGAATGGAAGTCATGGCCTCTTCCAGGGGAAGGGCTTTTGATTTCTCTTGTTCCTGGGGAAGATGAACAGGATAGGCAGGATAAAATGAAGGATGTCTGATCAGGATCACCACTTGCCCCAGGAAAGGTTACAGGGTAATACCTTGTTTTCACCAGGTGCCTGTGGCTGTACCTTGGCCTCAAAGCCACTGCTGGCTTGAAGGAAGTTCAAATCACTGGGATCTGCAAGGGAAAGGCCAGTCCAGCCTGAAAAAAGGAGCTGTGTTTCCTCTTCCCCCTTACTGTCTTCCTCTCCATGGAGTACTCCCAAAGGATGCAAAACAACTCTCAACAACCCCCAGAAAGCAAGGAACCTCCCAGAAATAACAATTCTGTTATCTGGAAATATATAGCAACAAAGTCCATCTGCCTTGGTACCCCTCTTTTATCGCAAACCTGTCCTCAGCTTCCATCCCTGCCTCCTTGAAATGAAGCCTTACCTTCCTCAGGAGGCTCCTGAGAATTAGTTGCCTTCAAGGAGCTGGGTGAAAGAGAACTCCTGAGCTGAGATTCCAGTTCTTCCTGGCTCAGTCTGGGTTCCCTGAGGCCACTGTGTCTGGAAGCTGGGCTGTCAGGGCTGGGGAGAACATGGCTCCGCAGAGCTGGGAAGAACAGGCAAAGGAGGTCAGGTCAGAAGGGAAGCAGTTAGTTCAGCCTGGGAGACTTTACTTGCCTCTCTTGGGCTGTGGAATCAAGAGTAAGAATTATGAAACTCCTGTGATGCCTCCTTCCCACTCTTCCCCCTCTACTTCCTTTGCTGGCTTCCTTCCACTGGGGTCTCCCAGGGACCATATTTGTGCTGACCTCCTGTCATAAGCACAAATCACTGTTCTGCTTAAAATTCTTCCACTGTTAGGGAGGCATATACCTCATTCATTGCTGTGGCTCTAGCAATAGCTTTTATTTAATAGTAACAGTGGTAATGACTATCATAATCATACACATAAGAACTAATACTTCAATTAAAAACTATCAAACATTTACTACATGTTAGATACTGGTCTTAGTCTTTCACACATATTAAACTCATTTAAGTCTTCCCAAGAAATCCCTGTGCTGGGATTGATTATTATGGCATTTTTACAGATGGAGAAACTAAGACACAGGGAAGTTAAAAGTGACTTGTTCAGGGATATAAGACTAGTATGCAACAGTTTTGGGGCTTGAACCCTGACTCTGGAACCTCCACTATGAGGCCATATGACTTCTGCTTTATGGAACAGAATATATACCCAAGCAAGACTCACAATTGGCTAAGGGCTAAAGAGAAAGTCACACCCAGAGTCAGCTTAGCCTGGCTCCCTTTCCTAGGAGGTGATGGAAGGACAGACAGAGACAGATGTGGCCCCAACCATGGTGGCCAGAACACTCCCTTTCCTCTGACTTTAGATAGGAAAGGCAAGGGGCTGCTGATGGCCCTTTTCCTGAGGTGTGGCAGAGACGCTTCCTGGACTAGACAAACTCCCAGCCCAGCCCTCCAGTCCCCAGGACTGAGAACTTACAAGAGTACCGGTGCCAGCAGGGAGCAGGGAGGAAGCGCTGCAAAGGACTACGCCAAGAGCATTCTGCTTGCTGATGTCCTGCTGGCAGGGATGCCTGGAAGTGGACCTGCCTTGCCAAATGTAGGGCCAGCAAGGCCAGAGTGCCCTGAGAAAGACAGCACATGAGAGATTTGGTTCCTCCCTGTGGGCCCGCACCCCTCCACCCCCAGTCAACTCAGCCTTTCCTGACTCCTGAGGAACGGCTCTTCCACACCCCAATTTCTTCTCTGGTATATTATAATCCTTTATTTGTCTAAGGCCGGTAGCTCCTATTCATCTCTGAGCACAACAAAGCCAGGGATGTATGTGCTGCTTACCATTCTATCTCTGGTGCCCAGCAGTGCTAATAAGCTTTAGTAGGGACCAAAATAAATGCATATTAAAAAAACAACAACAAATGCATCAGCAAGTAACTGAACCAAAAGATCAGCCACATATGCAGGGACAAGTATAAATTCCCTATCCCTCTCCTGAAGAGGATTACTCTTTAGTCTATCCCATCCTTTCTTGCCCCTCAGCCAAGGCACTCCATCACATATTTATAGATGGGGGCCAGGTTGAAGGTGTCTCTTTTTTGACAGATTCCAGAAGACCTGAGATAGTTTCCAGCTCAGTGATTGCTTGTTTTTTTCCTGTCTTTCCCTGCACTGTACACAGAAGGAATGCTTCAATACTTTTTTGTTACAACAAGCACTGTGTACCACAGCAAATAAGACAATCAAGTTAAGAAAGAAAAAATTCAAGTATTCAAATACATAGAGTAAGTAGCAATTATGCTAAAGCATAAGGACACAAATCAGAAGATTATACTGGGCATAAGAGGGAAGAGTTCGAAAAGCCTTCCTGTAGAGCAACGTGAGAGATATGCCTGAGGAAGAGAAAGCAGGAAGAACAGGGACAGCTGTGCGCAGCCTTTCCATATGAGCAGTATTGACAGAGCCCAGGGATGGCATCAGGATCTATAGAATTCAGGCTGTCCTAGGACTCAGATCTTTGACAAAATGGGAAATGTTGCCCTTTCAGGGTATGTAATACAGAAACCAAGATAACCATATCCCTGTAATGGAGACATTCCAAGCTCAGCTTGGCTGATGACACCAATTTATAGATAAGAAGTGAGGTCTCAGAGGAGTTAAGTCACTTGCCCAAAGCACACAGCATAAAAGCAACATGAAGGGGAGGTGACAGACAAATATTAGGCAGTAGACTCTGTATTAGGTGCTGTTACAAGTCTTCCTAAGTGAAGCAACAAAGTGATAATATGTGAATTCCAGGGTTAAATCAGAATCCTGTGTGACCTTAAGAATGTTAGCTAATATTCAAAGTCTGTTTCCACATATACAAAATGCATATTACATTTGCCTTGTAAGATTTTTATAATTATTAGGTAAATATTATTTATAAGCTATTTATTATTATAGTTTTAATAAAAGCAATATTTATACCTACTTTCTTTTCCATGTCCCTAGTGTTTTGCAAAATGTTAAGGCAGTATATTGAATATATTAAATGAGTATCTACTGCGTGAAATGAAATAAATACACAGTAGGAGTGGGAGTGGCAACATTACCAAGAATAGACTCCAGTGCCATAGGTTTCTTGTTGTGTGGACACAGTGGGCCCTTGCCCTCATCTCTAAACCAGGCATGCAGGATCTTGTTATCTACTCTGAAGGTGAATGCAAGGGCTGGAGAAGCCTTACCCATGAGATGGCATCCCACAGGGTGTTTGGGGAGACCCGAGCAGACATCCACTGCAAAGCATCCTTCCATCCATGTGACTTTGGGCCTCTGCTCCTGCTTGGGCCTTGGGGGCCAGACCTAGATGGTTCAATTACAGGTTCTCAATTTGTGTCCAAAATGGAGACAAAGAGAGGCCAGTGGAGAACACAGTGAAGGAATGGCAAAGTCTCACCTGTCAAGACTGGGCACAGGGACCAGCAGGGTGGAGGAGGTTGCCTGAGACCCATCTGGGCTGGTGGGCTTGGGGGTCACCCCCCGAAAGTCAGGTCCCGGAAGACGGGAGCAAACTGTTCAGAAAAAGGAACAGGGCAAGAGTGAGAAAAAGGTGATCTCAATAACTTTTTTCTCCGACCTGTGAGGGAGCCTTATCCCCAGAAATTCAGGAATCACTGGCATCTGTCTCTGCAGCGGATCTCCTCTACAGTGATTCATTTTTTTGTTTGTTTTTGCAGTACTGGGATTTAAGCCCAGGCCCTCTAACATTCTAGTCAAGTGCTCTACCACTGACCATGTCCTCAGTTCTTGCAATGGTTCTTAAACCAGGGCACGCATGGAATTCTTTAGCTTAGGAGGGATTCCAGGTTGTCAATCCAGAAACAATAAAGCAGGCCTGCTTAAGGTGGAGCAGAAGCTCCTCATGCAATTAAGATGCCATGGAGTGACAACCTGAGTTCTACATATACTCTCTCCTCACATTCGATGTACTTGTTTCAAAATTCACATTTTGGCTTTTTCTCCTTCTCCTCTAGTCCTCTTTCATTGGCTCCCCTTCCCAGAGTTCCACTCCTCCCCGGGGATCTAAGCTCCGCCTTCTCCCCCGACACCACCCACTCAGATTCCATCCACCCGGACTTCAAGAATGTAGCCCCGCCTCTCCGCCACGGCCCCGCCCACTCGCGCTTTGGCGGCTGCTCCAAGTCACCCCTCCACTTAGAATCTTGGCGGCCTCCTGACACTCTCTGTTCGGACGCCCCTTACCTCGGCCTAGAAGCCCCGTGAGGCGCCACATGTCCCGGCAGGCACCATAGAATGCTCGCGGCCGAAAAAGCGAAACTACACCGTAGGCCGGCGGCTAGAGAACCCTCCGTGGTGCCCACAGCGGCCGAGTCCTAGGACAGCCTCAGCCAGCCACAGCCAGCCAATCAGCAAGCAGCCCAACCGGAAATAGCCTCTTAGAGAGAGGAAATAGGGGGGTGGAGCCGTGCCTAGGCCCGCGGAGGTGAGCCGTGGCAAGGGCATGGGGATGTTGGCCCGGGAAGGGCTGTGAGTTCCCCTGGCTCGGAAAGCTGCTGGTGACAAGCCCTAAAGAATTGGGGCTCGGGGTCTGGGAAGGTGGCTCAGTGGTAGAGCGCTTGCCTTGCATGCCTGAGACCCTGGGTTCGATTCCTCAGCACCACATAAGCAGAAAAAGCTGGAAGTGGCGCTGTGGCTCAAGTGGTAAGAGTGCTAGCCTTGAGCTCTTGGGGACAGCGCCCAGACCCAGAGTTCAGGCCCACAACCGACAAAACAAAAACAAAAAATATCTCGAAAAGGTTCGGCACTCCTGCGGGCTCTGAGAGTGGAGGGGAACCTTAGGGCCTCGGGGTAGAAGCTGCAGCCTGAGCGGGGCACCCCAGGCCATGCTTTAGAGATGCCAGGCCCGCCTTACTGGAAGGTGAGAAATGGTGAGAAATGTGGATTCCTCAGTTCTAGATCTGGCCCAGCTCTGCCTACCTCGTGTAACATCCTCACTCTGCTCAAAGATCTGGTTATATAAAATCACCTCTATCAGTTCTTCCTGACAGGTCTAATGAGATTCCTCAGTTGTTCATTTGAAATAACTAAGGATTCAATAATCCTATTAAATCAGAGCCCTGGAATACAGAGCCAGCCCTTCTATTTTTTATATTAAAAAATGGCAGTCTGGTGGCACATATCTGCAATCCTAGATACT
Source organism: Dipodomys ordii (assembly GCF_000151885.1). Classification (NCBI taxonomy): domain Eukaryota; kingdom Metazoa; phylum Chordata; class Mammalia; order Rodentia; family Heteromyidae; genus Dipodomys; species Dipodomys ordii. Next base: position 1,614,216 of record NW_012267266.1, read on the forward strand.
CAATATATTGAGATCTGGAGAACAAAGGTTCCAAGTCAGTCCCGGCAGAAAATTCTGAGAGAATCCATTTCTGATTAACCAGCAAAAAGCTGAGCTGGAGGCATGGCTCAATTGAGGCATAGCCAATTGAGGGTGAGGCCTTGAATCCAAATCTTTGTATTAGGAAACAACAACACAAAAAAAACAAAAAGCTCCCCCTTCATCACACTTAAATCTGTGAAGACAAAAGCTCCAATTCAAACATAAACTGTTTAAATTTCCCTTTCTCCTACCTCAGATATGTAACTTTTAGAGGGGTAAAAGTCTATTGGGATAAACAAGTACTGGGTGTACCTACATTTAGACCCAGGCATGTGGTGTGAAACATATTTGAGAATTTCTGAGCCATATGGTCAGCCACCATCCTAGGATCTGAAAAAACGATGGATAAGGAGCATTTTGTGATTTTCAGAAATCCATGATCCAGAGGATTAAGAATGGACTGTAGTCCTACAAATCGGAGTTTGAATCCCAGCCTTTCTTTTATCTAAGGGTCTTTAACCACACCAAATCTCTGGGTCTATAAAATGTCAGGAATAATAACCTTATGTAATGTTGTAAGGCTTAAATATTTTATATATGCTTAACATTATTCTTGGCCCATGGTAAGAACCCAATAAATGTAAACTACTATTACTCATAGCAGTGGAGGAGGTGAATAGGCAAATATAATACATGGTGTTCTAGAAGCATGAACAGTTGAGGAAATACCATAGAAGTATTTGGAGATGTGGTTGCATTTGAACTAGGTCTTTGAGTAACTTTGTCAGGTGAAGGAAGAAAAGCATCATAAGCAGAAGAAACAATAAAAACCCAGGAACCTGAAGAACTATCCAGAAATATCCTGGTTCGGGGATTCGTAGCAGCTACCTTTCACATTCCTTGTGTTCCTACCTCAAAATAACAAGTGTGCTGGCTTGGCTGTCTTCCTTCTGGGACTTTTGTAGCCTTTTCTATTCAGTCTGTTTGGAGTTGGCTTTCTTCAAGGCTCAGCCCACAGCTCTGCAGTGAAGACTTCCTTAACTGTTTGAACCCTCACTGTTCTCTGCTTTTCCAGATCCCTGTAGCACTTAATTTCTTATTACACAGTCCAGCAGTAATTATACGTTGTCTTGTTATCTAATTATCTCATTTAGGTAAGTCTAGTCTCCCCAGTTCTCTCCTTAAGGGCAGGGATGACATTTTCCCATTTGCTGTCCCACCCAGGGTTTGACATAATGAGTATGTTCATAATGCCTCTTGACTTGACCATATACCTTGTTCTGGGGGTGATTACAGCCAAGAGCACCAGACCCAAATCATGTGATTTACTGATTTGAGTGAAAATATACTCACTCCACGTATATTACACCCTTGATATTGGCAGGTATATGGCTCCAAGGAGACAGCCATTGAGGAAAAACCATGAATGCTCAGGATGCCTAGAGTTCAATACTGTACTGCAGATGCTAGATTCATTTTTCCCATAACACCACTCAACTTTCACTAAAGACATGCTGCCTCTCAACAAATCTCAGATTTTTACTTTAGCACTTAAATTAGCTTATACTTTGCCTTGGGGACACCATTTGCTTTAGAGAAGACAGGGGTTTGTGTGTGTGTGTGTGTGTGTGTGTGTGTGTGTGTGTGTTTACAGAACCTAGGACAGAGAAAGAGAAGATCACAATTTAAACACAAATGTCCATAAAGCTGAACTGACTGGGCTTCCCATCAGCGGAACCAGATAAAGTACTTGTGTGGGGAAATTAAAATTTTTTTGTTTTGAAATTTCTTTTGATTTTAGAAAAACTTGACCACACTTGGTCAAAACTGAATGTAATGAGTCCTTGAGTAAGGCAGTCTTATTGTACATATACTTATTTTGAAGGTCCTTGTTTAAAGCTAGTTGAAAGGTTTTGAAGAGCAGACAAGGTGCCTGTCTCCATGTTACACAACAAAAAAATGTTCTAAGTGTGGTGGCTCACACCTGTAACTTTAGCTGTTCATCGGGTGGAGATATGGAGGATCATATTTCTTTTTTTTTATAGTGTGGAGGATCATATTTCAAGGCCAAACCAGGCAAAAAAAATTTTATTAAAGACCTTATCTCAGCCATACAATCCTTGCTACTTAGAAGGCTTAAGCGGTAGAGTGCTAGCTTTGAGCACAGAGAGGCTCAGGGAGATCCCAGGCCCTGAGTTCAAGCCCCAGAACTGACAAAAAAAAGAAGAAGAAGCTGAGTTCTGAGGATTGTGGTTCAAAGCCAGCACAGGCACACAAGTCCAAAAGACTCCTCTTCCAATTAACCAGCAAAAAGCTGGAACTGCAATTGTTGCCCAAGAGGTAGAGCATCAGCCATAAGTGATTTAAAAATAAATAAATAAAAGCTGAGCAAGAGTGAAAGGCCCTGAATTTAAGCTCCAGTGCCAGCATCAAAAGTAACAGGGGGGAAAAAATGCTGAGTGATAGCCCACCTTCCTAGCCAGGGCCAGGTCCTGAGTTCAAACCCATTACTGCCCCCTAAAGAAAGATGTGGGAAAGGTATTCATTTTTATTACATGTCCACAGAAGTCTGGGACCAGCAATAGACCAACTGAATGAGGGTAGATGGTGAGAGCAACTGGAATCCTCACTGCCATACCAGGTCACCTATTCAGTACATCCCACAGGAACACTGTCAGAATAGAAACCTTGTTTCCTTCACCTTAGGCTTTGCCTGAACTAACCTGGCTTCTAACCATCAGCTATTCTCTTCTGTTCCCCGGCTCTGTATTGTTAGATCATGGCCAAAAGTCAATATTCACTCAACAAAAATAAGCTAACTAACATGGAGAGCTTATTGTCCTGTATCCAGTTAATCACCTCTTATGACATGTACACATGCTATTGTGTACCTACCACAAAGGGTGCTCAACATTGTTATCTTCACTTTTATAGACAGTCTTAATTTGCATCAATCAAACATATGAGAGCATATCCAATGCTAGAGAATGCCTTCAGCATATAACAAGATTTTTTTTTTTTTTTTGGCAGCCATGGGGCTTGATCTCTGGGCCTGGATGCTGTCCCTGAGCTCTTCGGCTCAAGGCTAGTGCTCTACCACTTGAGCCACAGTACCACTTCTGGTTTTCTGAGTGGTTTATTGGAGAAAAGAGTCTCAACAGACTTTCCTGCCAGGGCTGGGTTTGAACATGATCCTCAGATCTCAGCCTTCTGAGTAGCTAGGATTACAGGCATGAACCACTCACGCCCGGCAGTATATAACAACTTGTAAGAAATGGATCTGGCCAGGTGCTTGTGGCTCATACCTGTAATCCTAATACTCAGGAGGCTGAGATCTGAGGATTGAGGTTCAAAGCCAGCCCTGACAGCAAAGTCCATGAAACTCTTTTTTTTTTGTCAGTCATGGGGCCTGAACTCTGGGCCTGGGCACCGTCCCTCAGCTTTTCAGCTCAAGGCTAGCACTCTACCACTTGAGCCACAGTGTCACTTCCAGCTTTTTCTGCTTATGAGGTGCTGAGGAATCGAACCCAGGACTTCATGCATACAAGACAACTACTCTACCACTGAGCCACCTTCCCAGCCCTCCAAGAGACTCTTATCTCCAATTAACTACCAGAAAACTGGAAGTGAAGATGTGGCTCAAAGTGGTAGAGCAATAGCCTTGAGCACAAAAGCTCAAGGGCAGCATTCAGGCCTTGAATTCAAGTGCCCTGACTGACAAACAAACAAACAAATAAATAAATAAATGGATCTGGTCCTTGCCTCAGAGAAAAGAGCATAGCAGGCCAAAAGAAGTCAATAGGCAATTAAAATACAAAATGGCATCAGGTATTTATTGCAGCATAACAAATACTACAAAATTTAGTAGCTTAAAACAATCATTATCTCTTGTAGTTTGCAAACTGGCTAGGCTCAGCTGGACATTTTTGCTGGTCTCACTTGTGGTCTCTCATGGGGTTGCAGTCAGATTGCACAGGAGTTGTTTGAAGATAACCAGAGCACTGGAATGGCTAGACCTTTTCTCCATGCATCTCTGGGCCCTCCTGTTCTACATGGCCTATCCAGCTTTCTAGCTGAACTTCTTGTATCATGGCTCCAAGCTTCCCATAGTACAAAGGTGGAAGCTGCTAAGCTGTGCCAGGAACCTATGCAGCACCGCCTCTCCTGCACTCCATTGGTTAAAGTAAGTTGCTAGGCCAGCCCAGAATCAGTGTAGGAGGAGAAGACACAAGGGATCATGAATACTAGGAAGTGTGGTTCTTTGGAGATGTGGAAATTACAATGACTTTTTGGAAGCAGTGACATCCATATTGACCAAACTAAATGATGAAGTCTAGGAGATGGGTGGGAGAAGAAGAGAAAGGGAAAATACAGTTTCATTATTCAGAAGTGCTAGTGCAAAGCCCCAGGGAGGCAAAGAAAGCACAATTCAAGATCACTATGATCGTAGAGGGAGTGTGGGTGGGGAGGGAATAGAAGAGTGATAGGCTTTTAGTGTGGGAAAGTAAATAGTGGTAGATCATAAAGCCTCATAAAGCCCTGAAGTTGTCTAGACTCTGAGGGCAAGGGACACCTAGGAAGGCTGTCATTAGAGAAGTGACTAAACCAGAGGACTGACAAAGGCCATTGGCTGCTCTGCATGGAATAAATTGGAGAATAAAGAAGGTCAAGTCTTGATTTTTACCCTGTCCCTTCTAGGCCAGTGACCTCACCTTCATCATGGAGAAGACTGACAATTTGTGCTTTGGAGTGAGAGTCAAGCATGGGGGCTTCTAGCAATACCTCAGCAATGATACTGGTCCTTTTTTGCTTTTCATTAGTGGCCGTTTTAGAATGCAAGCTCTCTTATACAAATGTTTTCTTTTGTTTCATTTATTTTTCAAAGATGTGCTGCAGAAAACCTGCTGCCTGGTGGGAATGCGGACATGGACTGGTCAGGTGGTCAAACAATTTATACTTAAGTGTGAAGTGTGTTAAGGAAGAGCCTGCTGGCAGAGAGCAGGATCATGCTGAGCCCAGTGGACTTGACCCCTCAGATAAGGAGATATATGAAATTGAAATTATCTTTTCATTACCCACAAAAATATAATGTAGGAAAGGGCAGAGAAGGTCATTGAAAAAGCTCCTACTCCAGTAAGAAGTCAAATAGTACTAAAGGTTTATTCTAAAAAGCAGTAGACCTCTGCTACACGCTCTCTACCCTGAGTCCTACTCCCTAGGGCAAACATTTTCAATTCTTTGAAGTGTTAGGAAGCAGTGCCGAGGTTCTAGAATTAGCTGTCTGGCATCCCGCACAGCTCACTCACTGACCAGCCAGATTCTCTTGGTTAAATAAACTATAACATCTTTTCCCTCTGTTTCTTCATCTAGAAGATGAGACTATGAGAACTCTAACCTTCTGATGAGGTCTGTGCCAGGCATAGAATCAGTGGGTGGCAGGTAAAAGAGTCTAACTTGAGAGGTGGTGTGAGTACAGTTGGATATCAGTCGCACACTATACAAATAAGTGTGAGGCATGGTTATCATTTGGAGGAGATGACAAGAACAAAGACTCAGTTGGAGAGGTCTGAGTCTTCCGTTTGTTCTAAGGCCAAACTCAGTGTTCTCAGTTCCATTCCCTTCCAGTCGCTTCTAGACCTTGTAACTATAATTGCAAGGTTTTTTCTTTTCTTTTTTTCTTCTTTCCTCTCTTATGGGAAAAGTCCTTTATTTGAGTCCCTTTCCTTTTCAGCTAACATTCTGTTTCTTTCTCTCTACTGCCAGATTTCTTAATACACATGCTGCTTTCCACTTCTCAACTCCCTTGCTCATCGGCCTCCCAGCTTCCATCCCTGTTCTTCTGGCACAGGGGTTACTAGGGTCACCAGAACCTACCTCATGGAACATCAGTGGGGTGCTGGACCCAAAGCACTTGCCTCAGTTGATCATTCTCTCCTTAAATCTTTTTTTTTTTTTTTGGTCGGTCGTGGGGCTTGAACTCTGGGCCTGGGCGCTGTCCCTCAGCTCTTCAGCTCAAGGCGAGTGCTCTACCACTTGAGCTACAGTGCCACTTCCGGTTTTCTGGTGGTTTATTGGAGATAGGAGTCTCACGGTCTCTCCTGCCCGGGCTGGCTTTGAACCTCGATCCTCAGATCTCAGCCTCCTGAGTAGCTAGGATTACAGGGATGAGCCACCAGCACCCAGCTTCTCCTTAAATCTTATATATGAAACATCACCCTGTTGCCTCATTTCTGTATGTTGTATCATTTTCTCCAAGTTATCCAGGGAAGATCATGAATTATGGTTTAGTTTAATCCCCCCCCCCCCGCTTTTGGCTCTCACATTAGTTTTGTTGTTTACTTTTATTTAAAATACTAGAAATTCATTAAAGCTAGATTTTGAAAAAGTTCTTTCAGGATACAGGGGTGGGGGCAATGAATAGGGGGAAGCCTCTAGTGGGCCCCAAGGGTAGGACATAGTTAGAACTCAGGGCAAACCAAAACTGTGCACTCAGGAGCCAACAAAGTCCAAAGCCTTCAGGATTTTTCCATGATCTTCACAGACACTTGAAGGTGTCAGACACTCCCACACTCAGCTAGTCACCAGGTCCTGCAAAATCTTCCTCTTGCATCAGGCCCCCCAATCTTTCTCCTCCCCAGCTTTGCTTGCTGCATCCCCCCCAACCCCTTGGTTGTTTCTCTCTTGATCATTTTTGTCTCTGACATTTCTTACTCCTTCTGACCCCTTAGTACAAGCATTATCTGCATTTCAGTTCTGTGTCTTTTATTGGAACGTTTTTCTGCTTTGTTGACTCTTAAATGAGAGTATAGTGTTAAGCACTTGGATTCTAGAGTCCTAAGAGCATGGCTTTGAATCTTCAGCTACTTTCTGGCTGGGTGAACTTGAAAAAGTTAGTTGAATTTTGAACCTCAATTCCTCATTTGTGAAATGGTGTGCATATAAAGTGCTTAGCAAAATGCCTGGCACTGAGAAATGAACAAATGGTGACAATGATCAACCTTACTGGAGTCCTCTTTCCTGAGCTTTAATCCTATACTACCTGCCAGTCTTTTCCATTAGCTGTGTGACCTCAGAGCTACCTGCCAAAATTCCCTGCAGACACTGAGGAAAGATGAAGCTTTCTGAGCACTAGAGGGTAGGGGGTGTGGGGGTGGGGTAACTGAAAACTACCTCAAAAGAGCCTTCCACTGGCCTCAGTCAGACCTCAGAAGACAAGGCCCTAAGGAGCAGTTCCGTATGCTGCCTGACTCTTGGGATCCAGAAGAGCAGACAGGGCTGCCATTGGTGAGCACATACAAGATGGGATTCCAACCTCTAAAACAGCTAGGAAGAGATGTAGCAGGATCTTTAGCTCTTGGAATGGGGTGAGAAAGGTGAACGCAGCAGCACCCTCAGGGCGTCATGTCAAGCTCTGGCTGGGGCCTCCCTCAAGGGCTAGGGATTTGGCAACATTGCCAGAGGTGCTCCTGTTTTTAGCTGAGCTCTTGCAGGTCCCCTTTGTGCCCTTTGAGAATTTCTCATTAGGCCTTACGTGTAGAGTTGGGGTTGCAGCTTTTCTAAACACGGCAGCCCTGCTCTCCCTCCCTGCTATCTGCTTTGCTCTGTGCCCCACATCCACCAGCAGAGAGCTGTGGGCGGGGCAGGGAGTGTAACCTCTCAGCTGTTCACTCCCAAGCAGCTTGGCCAAGATACTCAGAGCTCTAGCTCTGACTCAGAGCATGCTCCCATTTAAATCCCGCTTCTGCCATTACTATCTTTGTGGCCCTAGGCAAGTTAATTTCTTTATGCCTCATCTGTACGGTAGGGATAATGATATCTAATGCCTGTGAGTCTTAATAAGATAATGCCAAAGAAAGCGCTCAGCTTGGTCCTCTTTTACTACCTGGAGCCAAAAGCCTTGTCTTACAGAAATAGCTCCTCCCTACGTCTCCCCCACCCCCCCACCCCCGCCCCCCCTCTGCTGTCTCCATTCCATCTGTATTGTTCTCCATTCACATGTGCACTCTGTCTTTGAACTATCAACTTCATTAGTCAGAGATAGAATTGTTGGATCTGTGTCCTTGGTGCATAGCACAGAACCTGGCACATAGATGTTTGTAATATACATTTATACTGTTAGAAGGTCTCAGATTACCACCATCTACTCTTCATCACTCACCACCAAATGGAGGGCTTAGTTTCAGTGTCTTGAGAATCCTGGATAACTGTACAGCATGCAATAAGTAGGCATGGCTCATGGCTTTATGGAGTGAGTTGTCCACGGGGTGATGGACATTAAGCACATAACGAAATTGATGGTATATTTCAATTGGGAGCCTTACAAGCAAGGAAAAGCACAGTACCAGAGCAGAGGGACCACATGTGCTGGGGAAAGAGGAATCAGGAAGAGTTTTCTAGATGTAGCAAAGGCCCCAAAAAAGTGCGGGCTGGGTGGAAGCCAGAAGCATACAGAAGAAGAAGCATACAGAAGTCCTCAGGTAAAAGGGCTCAGGCTGCTGAGTGTAAGACAAGGTTAAGGTGGCTGGAAGCAGGTGATGGAGTGAGTCAGTGGTCTCTGTAAGGCTGTGGATCTGGGAGTGAGGCTTTTGGCAGAGCCTTGTGGGCCATAAGAGTTTAAGCCTTGATCTTAATGCTGATAGCTAACATTTATTCAGTTTTATGTATATGTGCACTATGCTAAGTACTCTGTTTTCTCATTTACCTTTCACAACTCCTTTAGGAACCTGGTGCTATTATTCCCATTTTGCAGATGATGAAACTCTGACTCAGGAAAGTAAACCCCTCTCAACAAGCCTTTAGTATTTGAATCCAGCCCTGGGCACTCAACTCCTGCTCTCCTAACCACCCCGCCCTCCCGGAGTAGCCCCGCCTAAGAGATCAATGCAGCTTTTACGTGTAGTGTATGTTCCTCCATCACGGTTCTGAGTATCCACGCACAAGTGGATGGATCCTGGCAAGGTGTTGCCGGCAAGAGGCCCACAGAGCCGCTACAGAATCCGGCCCCCACCCCGCAACGTGCCCGCCGTGGAGCGCGGCCGCAGTGCGGTGGGCGCTGGCGTGTGCGCATGCACTCGGCCACCGCGGCTGTGAAATCCGCAGGCATGGGACCCCAGGGAGCCCACGGAGCGGGGCCGGGCCGGGCGGGGTACCCCGCGGCGGCCGGCAGGGGGCTCTGCGTCCCCGCGCTCCGGACTCGAGGGAGGGAAAGCAACGTCCATTTCCAACCCAAACCGACTAGTTTTTTGTTTTTTTTTTTAATGAGTTTCATTCTTTATTTCTTCTTGTCCTCTCCCAGGGCCAGAAAGAGGCAGAAAAACGACACCGAGAATCCATTCCAAACGAGCAGCCAAGAGGGGAGGCGGCAGCTCCCAGATGTTGATGTTTTGTTTTTTGACATAAATCTTTGCACTCATATGGGAGTTTTCATTGATTCATGTTCCCATCTGCTGAATTTCCTTTTATTTATTTAATATGGCTTTTTGGGGAAATCTCACTCCGAAGCTCTAGAGAAGCATAAACCGTGGCAATGGCTGCACACACACACACACACACACACCCATCCCTCCTCCAGACCTTGGCTGCTGGGGGCAGGGTGTCCTGCAGAAAAGGGCTGCCAGGCGTCCTCGCTAGGGGGCCGAAGCTCCAGGCCCAAGATTCTGCTGCGTGGGGCCTGCAGATACTGTGCATCCAAGAAAGCAAGCATGAAGAAAGGCCTTCCTGCTCCTCAACACAATACCCATTCCCTTTGTGCTAAAACACTCAGGTATCAACAACTTGGAAATCAGCAGACAGTGGATGTCCATGTTAAATGTGATACTGTGTCTTCTTCCTCCTCCCCATTCATCACCCCTCCACCCCAATAATGGTAATTACTGCCTGGCCTTGAATCCTGACTGCTTTTTATGGTGAGCTCCTGAGCAAGTTAACTTCTTAGACATTTGGGTTGCTCATCTGTGAAGTAGGAATAATTACTCCCTTTGTCTCCGATGTGGACTGGCACATCCTGCAAGAGGCTGAGACTGGCCAAGAGAGCTCCCTAACTGATCCTTACCCACCTCTTTCACCACCAGTCCCTCATTCCAGCTGCTTCCATAGGTCTCTAGGACAGACCATCTCACAGGTTGGCCTGCAGGGAGGGTGGGTGGGGGTGGGATCGGGGGTGCCTTTACTCTATGAAACAGAAGAAAAGACTATAGAGGTCGTGGTTCAGAATGTCTGACACTTTAGAGCAATATCCGCTTGAACTTCAAACATTGGTCCAGATTTGGAAGGGACCCAGAGGTCATCCCATTCAGTCTCTTATCTAATCCATCTGTTCCCTCTGAGACCTTTACAGGACAGTCTCTTCTATTGGCACATGTCCCTAGGTATTAGATTGCCCAGTAGGACTATTTGGGTGTATGAAGCCACCATTTCCACAGACCAAGTCTTTTAAGACCTATGATTGTTAAGGTAGTTATATCCCATTCTGAATAGAATGGAATTTCCAAAGCTCAAAGTCTTAAGCTATCCCATAGTATCATCTGTTGTGGGGCTAGATGCCTTCCTCATGTATATCCTGCCCAGTCCACCCTTCTCTTCTTGTGCTATGTGGATTTCCTTTGCTGAATAAATTATGGCTAGATACCTGAAATCCTGTGTAAGCTTACCCTGTCTATGCATACATCCTTAATCTTCAGCCATGCACATTATCTTTCCTGGTATCTTTACATGTGCTTAGTACCTCACAGCAGGAAAACTTCAAAAGTATTTAATGAAAAAAATAAGATATGTAAGAAAGCATTTCTGTTCATTGTGCAACAACTACATGAAACCACTGACTTCATCTAGAACGAAAGCCCATGGAAACCTCACCCATGATTTGTCCTCAAGATTTCCATGAGATAAAAAAAGAAACAAGAGGGCTGGGAAGGTGGCTCAGTGGTAGAGCGCTTGCCTTGCATGCATGAGGCCCTGGGTTTGATTCCTCAGCACCACATAAGCAAAAAGAAAAAAGCCAGAAGTGGCGCTGTGGCTCAAGTGGTAGAGCGCTAGCCTTGAGCTGAAGAGCTGAGGGACAGCGCCCAGGCCCAGAGTTCAGGCCCCACGACCGGACCCCCCCCCAAAAAAAAAAAAAAGAAACAAGAGGATCAGAGCTACATAGTGAGTTTCAGGCCAGCCTAGGTTACAATAAACAACAGAAGAAAAAGAAAAGAGGAGGAAAACCATTGGCCAAAATAAGCAGAGAAGTAACCCTAGAAACCATGAGAGGTGGTTAATACAGTATAAGATGGTTAATTATTCATTAAAATCCATGAAATCCATAAAATGACATAAATGAATTAATTTCACAAAGATAAAAGTAGGTTATAAAAATTCAAAGTATATGTATACACATACTATGTTTCTGTTTATATTTAAAAATAGACAAAAAGTAGACTATTTTATTTAGGGATGAATACATGACACTAAAATTATAAACTATAAACAAAGCAAAGGGAGCTGGGTGCTGGCTGAGAGTGGAAGTATCAGGTTCAAGACCAGCTTTGGCAGGAAAATTTGTGAGATATTCATGAAAATAATCAGCAAAAAAACTGGGCTGGAGATGTGACTCAAGTGGTAGAGCACCAGCCTAGCAAACTCACAGTACTGAGTTCAAACTCCAATACAGCTCCCCCCCAAAATATATAAAAGACAAGGAGATGGGGGACATAGTTCACTCAGTGATAGCTCTCTAACTCAGCACTCAGCACAGGTCCTGGATTTGATCTTACGCAAAAGGTAAGAAGAGAGTTTTCATTATAGCTATGTAATGGATATGTTAATATAAAGAATAATTATTTATTTAACTGTTTGTGTACATGTTTTAGACATCTTCTACATATATGTGCTATTCTACAGTTAGATTAAGGCATAACTGAGCTGGTAGAGTTGCATGAGAATTAAATGAGGTAATTAATGCACATAAAGCTCTCAGGTCCCCTGCCTGGTGCATAGTAAGGACTCAATGGAAGTGACTTTTTCATATTAAGGGAAGGATTTGAAGCCTTGCAAAAGGCTACATAATTAACCAGTGATTAAATTAAGAAAGATCCTATTGTTTTTATTTAAAGAACGTTGACTGTTTTTGTAGACCCTGTGTCTTAAGTGTGTATGTATAGGGATGGGAGGTGTTGATTGATTTAGGGCTCTTTGAGGATCACAAACAGTGTAGGGTTGGGGAACTTTACTCTGCCCTTCAGAGAAGACAAAACAAGAAGGGAGAGAAGAATTTGTGCTGTTTCCCTATGAGAGGACCAGATCTGAGACTGTGGATATCTCACTTACACTCTCCTGGCTGCATTATGTTTTTTGCAGTGTGCATGAGACCTCAGAACCAGCCAAGGCGACAGTCAGTTGGCCTTGAACCAGCTCAGTGATGGCAAGGGAAGTCATTCTGCTGACTGTGTGCTCTATGGCACTGTAGAAGTAGCCAAGATTAAGAGTGGCCACCCAGCCAAAAAGGCACTGGATCAGCCAGAGTCTTCCAGCTAGGAGATGCCAACAAAGCTGAGCACCTCTGGATATGAGCCCCAAGGGTTCAGACTACTCTGCCTAGGCGTGGCCATGAGTTTCCAGATGTACATCTCCAAGGGGAGCCCAGTTTAGGGTACTGGAGATGTCTTTGTTTCCCAGATGTCTTGATTTTCTTTTTGCTGCTATAAAAGAATACTGTAGACTTGGTAAGTTACAAAGAATGTAACTTTATTAGGGTCTTGGTTTTGAAGGCTGAGAAGGCCAAGATGAAGTGACTGCATTTGGGGAGGGCCTTCTTGCTATTATCAGAGCATGGTGAAGGGCAGGTGAACATGCATGAGACAAGAGAAAGAGATGGAAAGCCAGCCAAGGTTATAACAAGCCTGTTGTTTCAGAATCCCCATAACCCACTCACCACTTTGATGCCCTTTCACCTTAAGTTTTGGGGCAGATTGAAACTGTTGTTCCACCTGATTTCCACACTATGGGCTGGTAGACTTCCTGGTACAGAGACTCGTGTACACGCCTTTGCCCCATTTCTTAGACTGTGGATTCTTAAGCTCATGACCCTTTAAGATTTTCCACTTTTACTGTGATCCTTTTACACTTAGCCAACCAGTTATTCAATTCCCCTTGTATTTACTGAGGTATGTGCTATCCAGGTGCTTTTTCTAGATGCTGAGGATACTATGATGAGCAAGGGAGATGTAAATCCTGCTCTCACCAAGTTCGTAGTTTGTGGGGAAAAGATACAGGATAATGATGACAGTTACTATGTATTAGCAAAAAAGAGGCTTAGGGATCTATGTATGATGCATGCTAGAAGGCTTAACATGGTTTATTGATATTTCTTAAGGATGATCCCTGGATCACCTACATCAGAAGTATCTGAGGTAATTGCTGAAAATTCAGATCCTGGGTTTGATGACAAATATACTATGTCAAAAGCTCTGAAAATGAGACCTAAACTATCTGCTTTAGATGAAAACGGGGAATAAAATTCACATTAGTGAAAATCAGCCATTGAAAAGTATACACTTTAGTGGCATTTAGTGCATTCATGGGGTTGAATGTACTAATTCTAAATCATCTAGTGCCAAGTCATTTTCATCATCCCTCAAAGAAACTCCATATTCATTAAACAATCATTCTCACTGCCAATGGACCCTGTCTCTTGGCTACCACAAACCTGTTTTGTGTCTCTATGGAGTAAGTAATTCTGGACATGCCATGAACTTTTGTGTCTAGCCTGCTCCACTTAATATGTTCTTGAGGTTTATCCATATTGCTGTCCATATCAGTACCTCATTTCTTTTTTTAATAAGTTTTTTTATTGTGAAAATACCGTACAGAGAGATTACAATTACATGATCAAGGTAATGAGTACATTTCTTAGCAAGCATTGTTGCCTCCTCTTGTTTTTCCCCTACCATCCCTGCCCTCCCAGTCCCATGACTACACCCCACTCCCCTCCCTCCCCAAAGTTGTAAAGTTCATTTTTCAACATAGCATCTTGTACATCTCATTGTTGTACACCTCATTTCTTTTTAGTGCTTAATTTTGTCCACTTATACATTGATGGATATTTGGCCATTGAGAATGTTGCTACTGTGAACATTCTTGTACATGCGTTTGCTTAAGTACCTGTTTTCAATTCTCTTAGGTATACACATAAGAATGGAATTGCTAGGCTATATGTTAATTCTATTTTAAACTATTAAAGAAACTGACAAACTTTTCCATAGAGGCTGCCATAGCTACACATTCTAGCCAACATTTGTTAATTTCCTTAACTACAGTATGACAGTGGGTATGAAGTGGTGTCTCATTTCCCTAATGACTAATGATGTTGAACATATTTTCATATACTTATTGGTCATTTATAGATCTTCTTTGGAGAAATGTCTATTCAAGTCCTTGTCCATTTTAAAAATTGAGTTGTTATGTAATCACTTAATCACAATCAAAAAAAAAAAAAAAAGAACTTCGGGGAAGGGAGGGAGGGAGGGGATGGTAGGGGGAAAACAATGGAGGGGCTAACAATGTTCAAGAGGAAGTGTACTCATTACCTCACTCATGTAACTGTAACCCTCTGTATAGTATCTTTACAATAAAAAAAAAAATAAATAAAAAAATAAAAATTGAGTTGTTAGCTGGGCACTGGTAGCTTATGCCTGTAATCCTGACTACTCAGGAGGCTGAGATCTGAGGATCACACGTTAAAGCCTGGGCAGGAAAAGTCCATGAGACTTCTATCTTCAATAAACTACTCAGAAGAAGTCAGAAGTGGTGCTGTGGCTCAAGTGGTAGAGTGTTACCCTTGAGCAAAAGAAAGTCCTTTACATGTTTTGAATACCAGAAGTTTATTGAATGAATTGTTTGCAGATCCGTAACATGGAAAAGGTCTTTTTCACTATCCTGGTGTTCTTTTATTTTATTTTACTTATTTATTTTTTTTTGTTAGTCGTGGGGCTTGCACTCTGGGCCTGGGCGCTGTCCCTCAGCTCTTCAGCTCAAGGCAAGTGCTCTACCACTTGAGCTACAGCGCCACTTCCGGTTTTCTGGTGGTTTATTGGAGATAGGAGTCTCACGGTCTTTCCTGCCAGGGCTGGCTTTGAACCTCGATCCTCAGATCTCAGCCTCCTGAGTAGCTAGGATTACAGGCGTGAGCCACCAGCGCCCGGCCCTGGTGTTCTTTTATGAACAAAAATTTAAATTTTGATGAAGTCCATTTTATGTAATTTTCTTTTCTTGCTTATATTTTTGGTGTCCTATTTAAGAAATGGCCAAGTCTAAGGTCATGAAGATTCTTCCTTATGTTTTTTTTTCTAATAGTTTTATAGGGATTTTTCCCTCTTAAGTTTGGTCTTTGATCCATAATGAATAAAGCTTTTTGTTTTTGTTTTGGATACTAACAGTAGAAAGCCAATACAGTCCAGAGCAAGAAAGGGATGCGTAGATATAGTCAGTGTGTATAGTTTACGTTGTTTTCCTGCATAAGTCTTATGAGCCAGCAGATTCAACAGTGCTCCAAATGTCTACTGCAGATAGAATTCAGATGCATCTGGGAATCCCTGATAGGAGAATGCTGATATTACTCCTAGAATATTTTTTTAACTGCAGTTATGCTTCTTATACAAATAATGTATTCACACTTTGAGAAAATAGTTCCTAGGTTTGTCTCTGGGCTCTGGTAGATAATAAATGGCTGGCCTGAAATGCCAAGGGAATGTATAACATTTACCCATTTGTGACAAAGGACACTTTAAAGGATACAGAAAAACAGCTATCTGGAAAAGGTGGCTAGGGAAGACATGTGGGAGGGGACAATATGGCTTCCAGATCCTTTTATGTGGTATGAGGTTAGGCTTCTTTCTTCTTCATCTTCCTGTTCTTTCTCTTCCTTCTCTTCCCTCTCTGTGGCAGAATCTCACAATGTAATCCTCCTTTTTTTTTTCAGTATTGGGGTTTGATGTCAGGATTTTGCTCTTGCTAGGCAGGTACTCTATTGCTTGAGACATGACTCCAGCCTTTTTTTGTTTTACTTATATTTTAAATAGGGTTTCATTTTTATGTGCCAGTTGGTCTGAATAGTGATCCTCCTATTTGTACTTCCCATGTTACTGGGATTACCAGCACATGCCACCATGCACAGTTTTTATTGGTTGAGATGGGGGGAGGAAGATTGTCTCAAGAACTCTTTGCCCTGCCTGGCCTCAAACTCCAATCCTTCCTTTCCTTCCAAGTAGCTAGGATTACAGATATAAACTACTATACCTAGTTCCATGCTTTCAATTCTTTCAGGTTTGTACCCAGAACTGGAATTGCCAGATCACATGGTTAATTCCTTTTTTAATTTTTTGAGGGACCATGAAACTATTTTGCATTAGAAGCAGAACCATTTTACATTCTTACCAATAGTGCATGCAAGTTTCAATTTTTTAATAGTATGAGGTGATATCTCATTGTGGTTTTAATTTGCACAGGAATCCGCTCTCTTTTAATAACCTTTTTCTTTGGTAATAATTTTAGATTTACAGAAAAATTGCAAAGATAGTTTAAGAGAACTTCTGCATATCTCTCATTCAGTTTCCATTCCCATTTCCCCTAAGGTCATCGTCCAGCTAGCATGGTGCTTCATAAAATCTGGGAATCTGCTTTGTGGTAAGTGAACAGAAGCGCATGCGTGCGCTTCTGGAATGGAAGCCACAGACTTTCACATGCTAGGCAAGGCTCCACCACTGAATTACTCCAACTCATGCATTGAGTCTTCATTTATCAGTATGCTAAAGAGCCACTGATCTACTGGTCAGAAAAGTTTCTGCAGATGAATCCATTCCAGCTGTTCTAGGAAGTACAGATATAAGTGAGTTAAAAGTGTGGTGTATGATCCAGGCAGATGAAATAATGTCAAAGCATGGTGGTAATAAAGAACTTGGAGTAGATGAGAGTAATCATAATATCAATAATAGTAATTTATTGACACTTACCATATGCCAAGCACTGGTAAGCACTTTAGAACATGATTTCACTTAATTTTTCACAATAACTTGATAAAGTAAGAAAGATGATCATTTCTATTTTATTGACACAGCAACTGAGAGTTGAAAGAAGTAACTTGCCTAAAACCACACAACTATAAAAAATGGCAGAGTCAGGATTTGAACTCAAATTCTCCCCTACCTCCCCCCATTATTTTTATTCTAGTAGGCTCCTATAGCAATTAATCTCTTGCTAATGGTAAGAAGCAAAATATTAAATAAATGTCCTTCCTTGTCCCTGGTCTACTCTCCTACTCTCTTCCCCAAACTACTCATTCTGCCTTCCCATTCCTCAGCTAGTCTTTACTATAATTTTCTATTGGTGATAGCATGAGTGAATGAATAGAAACAGTGTTGGCAATAATTTGCAGTTGAATATTTGTTTATATGTTTACATGTTTAATGCTGTTTGTCCCACTGTGCTATCAACCCTGGGATGGCAAAGATCAAAGCTTCTTGGTTTCCCTGACACTGATAGCTGCTAACTAAATATTAGTTGAATAAATGAAGACAGGACTTAAAGATTTTTTTTTAATGTTGAATGATTTGTTTTTGAGGTACTGGGGGTTGAACTGAGAGTTTCATGCTTGTTAGGCTGGTACTCTACCACTTAAGCCACAACTCCAACCTTTTTTCCTCTGGCTACTTTTGATGTAAAGTCCACTTCTTTCTGGGGCCAGCCTGAATCATAACTTTCCTACCATAGCTATGATTACAGACATATGTTACCATGCCCAGGTTCAGCTATTGAGATGGGGTCTTACAATCATTTCTTGCCTGGTCTGGCCTGAGGACTTGATCTCCCAATCTCAAACTCTTGCATAACTGATATGATATGCACGTACTACTGCACTCAACCATTGTCTGAGATGAAAATTCAATAACTTTTTGCTAGGGCTTGATTTGAACCAGAATCCTTCTGATCTCTGCTTCCTGGTAGCTAGGGATTACAGATGTGTATCATTTTTGCTTGACATAACTGATTTTTGTTTTTGAGGAAGGAGGAAGTCAAATGGGTTGCTGGATATCATTTAAGATATCATCTCTCCCAGTGAGAACCTCAACCTCATTAGTTCATCTGTCATGCCTCATAGAAAGTACCAATGGTTTCATTCCCCAGGGAAAGAGAAGCAGGAAAGGCCTTGGTCTGATTAACCCAAGAAACCTCTCATTGACTGTTGAGAAGTTTGTATCCAAAGATAGGGATGTTTCTATTCAAGAATATCATCAAGAAAAAAATAAAAATGAAACACACTTTCAGAAAATCAACGGCTTTCAAGGAGGGAAGAGGGTCAGTGCCCTCCCAGCCCTTTTCCTATTTTGGGATTCTGCTTTCCGGCAGCACCAGAGAGCCTTCGCTGCAGGTGAAGGCATAATTGCTCCTTACTTCCCCTGGTTCCCCCCGTGTTAAATTAGCTTTATGTCAATACCACATTGGCAACTGGGATGAATTATTGAAGCTCATTCACTGCAATGGGCCTCAGTTCCACTTGCTTTATGGAATGGAGGTGAATGTGAGCATATTATTTCTGTTTGTCTTATTGCAGTCAGTACATTTTCAGTTTGTGGTTAATTCAATGGGATTGGGCACTGATGGCAGATCATCCCAGCCTCTTTCTATCAGGAGAGCAGCGGAAATGGGCATAGTAGGAGGGCCAAGCCCCTGAGTAAGAAAAGAGGAGCCCAGGAACATAGACACTGGCCTCTAAATCCAAGGGGATCTTAGTTATCACAATTTATCCTGCAGTTGCAAAGATATACACAAGCACATGCCATCAACATGCACACACATATACTCAGTCTTAAGCTACACTCACAAAGAACATTTTTTGTTGTTGTTGTTTTGTTTTGTTCTTTGCTTTGGGGTGTTTTTGTTTGTTTTGTTTTGTTTATTGGTTGGTTGTGGGGCTTGAACTCTGGGCCTGGGCGCTGTTCCTCAGCTCTTCAGCTCAAGGCTAGCACTCTACCACTTGAGCCACGGCGTCACTTCTGGTTTTCTGAGTGGTTTGTTGGAGATAAGAGTTTCACAGACTGTCCTGCCCAGGCTGACTTTGAACCATCATCCTCAAATCTCAACCTCTTGAGTAGCTAGGATTACTGGCGTGAGCCATCAGCGCTTGGTTTTGGGTCTTGTTATGTTTTGCTTTTGTCAGTCATGGGTCTTGAATTCAGGGCCTGGGCCCTATGCAAGTATTTTTTTGCGCAGGGCTAGCTCTCTACCACTCTGAGCCACAGAATCACTTTCAGTTTTCTGGTGATTAATTGGAGATGAGTCTCATGGACTTTCCTGCTGGGCTGGCTTTGAACTGCAATCCTCAGATCTCAGCCTCCTGAGTAGCTAGGATTGCAGGTGTGAGCCACTGGCACCAGCTTTAAAGAATGGTTTTAAAGAATGGATTTCCAAAAGACTATAAGTGTGTAAGCCTTTTCGTCCTCTTCCTTCCTTCAACACCAGTACTTCTGTAGAAGTGCTGGCTAATTTGCACCCCATACTTGCAGGGATGGATGACCTAGAATATCTAAGGTTAAGGACAAGGAATAAAAATGCTATAGGCTTCTGTGTACATAAGAGAAGACAGATGAAGTGGACTGTTCCTGATACACACACACACACACACTTTTATTTTTTTACAGTATTGGGAATTGAACCCAGAGCATCTCACATACTAAGCAAGCAGTCTACCATTTTAGTAACACCCCTAGCCCTTTTGTTTATATTTGTCTTTGAGATAGGATCTGATAACTTTGCCTTGGCCGGCCTCAAATTCCTCCTCCCTCTGCCTTGAAAATAGCTGAGATTACAGGCATGCACCACTACACTCAGTTGTGTTTCTGAATTTCCAGGTATGTTTCTCTTCATGGACTGAATGAGACAGGCTTCCTGGACTTAAAGTTTGGTTGGAAGTCTGATGAAATATCTTCCTGACTTTATCAGCTGGTCACATGCCTCTCAAAAAATCCCATCATTAAATATTTATCCCTTTTGGAGTTCCCAGTTGAAAATCAAATACCTCTGGTTGAGGCAACACACTATAAGATTATCATCTAACATTCTGGCAAGCACTCAGTTCTGCCCAAAAAACCTTCGCCTTGCTCTGCAGACTTACTTGTTCTTCAGATCTGATCCAACCTTTCCTGCTCACTTCCTTCTCCTTCGTAAGGGAGGGTTAGTTCTCCCATTAATACACTCTCATTACTCTCTACCATTTTCCCCAGTAGTATGTATTGTAAGTATAATTTAAAGATATTGCTGTGGTTATACTGGTATAGTTTGTGATTTGTATCATGGATGGAGACCTCAATTAGCTAGCTGATTTTTTTGTTTGGTTACTGTTTTGGTGCTGGTACTGGAGCTTGAGCTCAGGACTTCATGTTGTTGCTTAGCTTTTTGACTCAAGGCTGTTGCTCTACCACATGAACCACACTTCCACTTCTGGCTTTTTGTGGGTTAATTAGAGGTCAGAGTCTCTTGGAATTATCTACCTGGTGTGGCTTTAAACTGGGATCCTCAGATCTCAGCCTCCTGAGTAGCTAAGATTATAGGTGTGAGCCACTGACACCTAGCAGTTAGCTGCTTTTCTCTCATTTTTCACTATTCCCCCAGTGCAATCTACAGAGAGATTATTCAACAAAATTTAAATGAAATTGGTGTATTTGAGGAAGAGGGAGGGGGACACAGATGATCAGCACAGATCATTCTAAACTATGCTGATCTGAACCTACAAACATCATGTCTCCCACATGGTATCACCTTCCATATGTCATGTTAAGAGGCCCAAGAAAGTCAGAAGGGACCACAATAAGATGGAAGAAGACAGAAATTTCTCAGTTCAAGGAAACAGGCTCAAAGGGCATCATGGCCTAGTCTGGCCTAGTCTGGCTCCCTTCTATTCCAGAATGTAAAGATTTCATAGTTCTAGAGTAAGTAAGTCTTGTGTGAGAAACGTTCTCTTTCAGATATTTCCTGGTAATTAAAAATCAAGGTAGTTTGTTGCTGAGGATATATGGTATTGATAATGTTTGAAAAAAATATTATCAACTATAATTTATCCAAAATTCACTATATGCTAAATATTTGGGTAAGCATTTTATGCTTATTTATATATAATATATACATGTATATTTATATATTATCATAAATAAATATGTATAATCCCCTAAACTGCCTTGTAGGGTTGGTACACAATAATTCTCATTCTACAGCAAAAGAAACAAGCTCAGTGAGAATAAATAATTGGCCTAAAGTCATACCATAGGAAACACCTGAGCCAGGACAGAACTTTGAGGCCAAACTTTACCACCAGGAGAGGCTGCATTTCATCTAAGCCCTCTAGGAGAGGCTACATCCCCTTCTTCTTAGGCTCCATTCTCCCTCAACAGAAACTGGTGCCATTTAATGGATTGGAATACAAAATGGGATCTTGGGAGATAGCACTACCCCATAATTATCTATTTTATAATTACTCCAGCTGGCTCCTGATTCCTGGAGCAAAAGATCAGAGATGTCCAAACATCTAGAATTGCTGGAGAAAGAAGTTATCAACAGCTGGAAGGTGCTAGTTGCTAGATGCTCCCCACCAAAACACTTCTATACTCCTGGTCCCCTTGCTTGAAAGAACAGCCCACTATGAATCTTTTCCATCTATACTTCTCTTCCCCCAGTGGTAATCCTGGAGGCCTGTTTCAGAATGACTGAAGCAGGTGACAAATGAGTCACATGGGTCACACAGAAAAACTGCCATGTAGATAGGCCTTATTTTTTGGAAGCTACATTCAAACCCTATATTTCTGTGTACTGCCCCTTGCAGGAAGTTGAGGGGTTTTTTTGGGGGGGGAGTTGAACTCAGGTTCTGGGTACTGTCCTTGAGTTTCTTTCACATAAGGCTAGCTAATGCTCTCCCACTTGAACCACAGCTCCACTTTCAGCTTTTTTTGAGTAGTTTATTGGAGGTAAGTGTCTCATGGACTTCCCTGCCCAGTCTGGCTTCAACTCAAGATCCTCAGATCTCAGCCTCCTGAGTAGCTAGGGTTATAGGCATGAGCCACCAACGTGATGCAGGGAAGCATGTTTCCTCTGTTTCCTTTCTTCCCGGAATACTGACTTTAACTTCATTCTTAAGTAATTCTCGGAACTTCACCTTCATAGCTCCAAATTAGATCTGGAAACCCTTTGAGACTGTGATGGTCTCAGCTCATGGCCCTGAAACTTGGTCTAAAACAGACATTTTGTGACTTATCCTTTTCACCTTCAGGGATCTCTCTTTTTCTTTCTTTTTTTTTTTTTGGTCCAGTCATGGGGCCTGAACTCTGGGCCTGGGCGCTGTCCCTTAGCTCTTCAGCTCAAGGCTAGCGCTCTACCACTTGAGCCACAGTGCCACTTCCGGTTTTTTGCTTATACGGTAGTGAGGAATTGAATCCAGGGCCTCATGCATGCAATGCAAGCGCTCTATCACTGAGCCACCTTCCCAGCCCCATCCTGCAGGGATCTTGATGTTATCTTTTCTTTTTTTTCTTTTTTATTTTTTTGGGTCTGGTCGTGGGGCCTGAACTCTGGGCCTGGGCGCTGTCCCTCAGCTCTTCAGCTCAAGGCTAGAGCTCTACCACTTGAGCCACAGCGCCACTTCTGGCTTTTTTTCTTTTTGCTTATGTGGTGCTGGGGAATCGAAC